>NW_024533275.1:0-104066 GCF_016097555.1 Gigantopelta aegis
AAACTAACTAAAACTAACTAAAATTAATGGCAATAATGGCAAAAATTAATTATAACTAACTATTATAGTTAGTTTTGAACTAAAACAACAGAAACCTGTAAGTACTCAATAAATAACTGTCATACTTGCACAAAGATAAACCACTAGTAAGTGAGAGGTAACTTCTTATAAGTTAACGATAACTAAAAATAGCACTATTCAATACAATCACATGTATACCTTTCACTTTGGCTGTACAATAAGCTGTCACAATGCACAATACAACTGTGTGCTGGACATACTAAGTCAGTAGTAAAAAAACAGGAAGTTGAAATTTCTGTTATGTCTGCTATGTCAACCGGAACACCAAAAGCAGCCCAGTTTGGTAATACTTTGGACGATGATGAAGCACCAAACAATAAGTTTGCAAGATTGAGACCTCAAAAAAAGTTGAATGTGAGAATAAAATAAAAAAAAATATCCAACTAATTTAAAACAGTACCAAAGATATATCTTGGTGATACTTATAGGAAGTTATTGGAGAAAAAAAAAGAATCTTAAGGATAATAAAGCTAACTTGTATTGGTAACATGACTCAAGGCAACTAAGCCTTTGATGCTGCATAAATCTTCTTTCATCGAATAATTTAGAAAATAACTGAGAAGTTAGCTACATTGATTGATAGTGCAAATGTTGCAGTGGAAAACCAGGAATTTTGTGATCTACTAATGAAACAAGATTCTCCTTTCAAAGCTGGGTGTTTGCCATGAAGTGATAGAACAAACCGATTGGCAGATACAAACTTAAAGAGTGAGATACTTTTAAGAAAACGAGCAGTATCTTTAGTCTAATAATAATGCATTAAATTTAACTAACTTTCTCAACTATAACTAACTAAAATTATTCCTAAAGAGAGAAATATTAAAATTATTCCACTGGCTAAGAAACTAATTATTAATTAACTAAAACTATTCCATTGGTAGAAAAACTAACTATAACTAACTAAAATATATAAAAACTAAACTAAAACAACACTATATATATAGCAACTGTATTTTAAATACAAAACTCTTTTCATGATGCTTTAACAGTCGTCACTTTTGATAAATCAGGTCACACATGTACATGATTTTTCTGGAAATGGTCTATCCTTTGTAGTAAATCAGGTCACAAAGAGTGTAACGTTTTTTAAAAACACACCAGACATTGATGTTCAGTACTCTGTAAAAATAACATATTTTAACAACTAATTTGTACTTCACATGGTGAATTCATATGGAATTTAGAATGTACTGAATTAGGCACTGTATAATTTGTTGGTAAGCAAAAGTACAACATAACAACAAGTTATGCAGTGAGCAATTAACAAGAATTTTTATTCCCTAGAGTAATCCATCAATTTAAGCTACAAATTAGTTGCTAAAATAACATTAATTATTACAGTGTCAAATAGACTTACATTCCTAGAATATTTCATGTATTACAAACAGTATACTTTCAGTTTTATGGAACAAACAAAGCTTGACAAATTACATAAGGCTTTCTCTAACAGTAAATTGTACCTCTTTTGAAACAAATGTATTTGATAGAGTGCTAATACTGAAAATTGAAAAAAACGTTTGTATCAACCGTAGAAAATGTCTAAGCATCAACAACACAACTTTCACAGAGGTAATAATATCAATGTTAGACAAGGATCATTTACATAATATACACAAAAGGACTTACAGTAGTTCAAACTTCAAACACGTTCAACTAGAATAATCTGTTACTTCACCGTTAGGCTCACACACGAGTAAAACTTATTTCTTATGGTCAGGACAAGGACCGACCTTCTTTTACTATAATAGCCTATTCTAATAATAGAACAGTTCTTAAAAGCCCAAAAAATTGAAGACTGTTGTTCTTACTGCAAACAGGAAAATTTCTTCCGCACCCACGCCTTCAAAACGTGATAAATTGAACTCACATATGAAGGGTTAAATTATATACATCACGTGGAGTTGAGAGCCATCTTGTAGCAAGAGAATTATATCATAATGAAATGAACATCCAAATATATGTGATTCAATTTGCAATAAGAGACAAAACTTCAGTTAAAAAGGAACTAGTCACCTCTAATAGTCTACTGTTTCTTTAAAAAACATGCAAGAGGTTGATGGTTATTTTATTTGACTAAGTTTCTTTTTGCTATTTTCTACTTGATAAGGCATATAATATGTTCTTCTTCCACTAAAGGAGTTCTAAAATGTTTTTTTTAATCTACAACCTTACATACTGTCCATCTTTGAAAAGACAGTTGTTGAAGCTGAACTTTCCAAGACCAAATGATCTTACTACCATTTGACGAAACATTCAAAACATAGGATTTCATTCTAATAATGATACTGTGTTACAATTAAATGTATAAGGATATTGCATAGATAGCTGATAGTGTCATACTTATATGAGTCAATTTAGTAAAGATAAATTATAGTAGAGATATCATTTGATATTAAAAAAATTTACTTAAAGTATTTTGTCAGTCAAAAAGTTTAGTGCACTGATAGTAGTGTTCTTTTACCATATCAAGAACACTGTAACCAATATAATAGACAATTGATTTAAGAACTAATACATATCAGCCTTCTCTTATATTTACTGTGAAAGGAAAAAACTTACAGCTACTTTTCAAATATAGGGAATAAAAACAATTAAATGGAAAAGTTGTGTAATCATGTAGTCTGTATATATATACCACTAATCATTAATGTTTTGTATATCATAATGTTATTGACTTTGGTCACGTTAAAAGCTTGCTAGTGTCATACGTCTGTTTTAAGAAGTAGTCACATGGACAAGGTGACCTTTGTATTGTCAAGTAATAGGTAATTTAATGTATATATGTAAACACTAATAACAATCATTATCCAGCATCTGAAATCAATAATAGTTCTAACAAGTTTTAGCTATATCAAAAGTCAATCACATAGTAAGTTAGGAATCAAAACAGATATTTATTTTTTATATTAAGAAAATTTTGTTAAATATATATTTTACCACTGTATAAATGATTAAATTTAGAAATCAATACAATTTTAATTAATATAGTTATTACACCAACTACAACCAAAAAACACATTTTGAGCATTAGCATCAGCTGTGATTACTGTAACAATAATATTTATCATGAGTCTGTTGTGATAAACTGCCACATGGTCAGTGTTGTATGAGGTGATTTGAACACTATTTGCAAGTAACTCTAAAAATCACTTTTTCCCAAAATAAATAAAATGTTGTAGGGATAACATTGTCAAAAGAGAAAGAGATTTAAGCATAATGTATAGAAAAATCCCAAAACAGATGTTGATAGTAGGAAGGAGTATTCCAACATGATAATGAAACACACCTTATCTTATAAAAGATTGTTTATCTTTCACTTTTCTTTGTGTCAAAATAGTTAATATGAAAAAACAAAAATGTTTAATGTACTCACACTAATATAATGAAAACATGTCTGTATATTGGCAATGCTGTGTATAGGGTCAATACAACTTATTAATGGTTATAGTGAATGCAAGACCGCATTCCTCTGAGTTTATCTAATCATTCATTGTTGTAGTTTTAGATACTTATCGAATCAGTTTTTTTTTTGGAAAAATGTCAAGATTTATGGTCAAGTCTCAATCAGCATGCCAAGTCTTCTCTGGTGTTCTCTATGTTCACTTATTTAGTTTCATTAGAAATTTTGCTGCAATTATTTATGCCTAAAGTTAATAATAATGATCATCACATATTTTGTATATTGTCTTATTTACTTTATATTTCCTTTACTTGGTCTACTGCTGATGTAAAAGTTGGTAGACATAATTCAATCATTACTGGTGTATATCTGTCATTTTGTGTCATGGGATGATTGCTGGCTTGGCTTTTTTATCATTAAGACTTCATCACATTATATTGTCATGTTTTATACAACAAGTGGTGTTGGCTATTTGCTACAAGTGCTTGGATACTCATGTGTACAATCAAATAATGGCCAATTTAACATTGATCAAACAATTGCTACTTCATGTGATGAATTAAGTGCTATTATATATTGGCACTCACTGAGTTTTACCTATATTTTTTCTATTGACATAATTGTGCAATGCTTGCTACGTCATTTTATCATTGTGTCCTATGTGTTATCAGGAGTGGGTTGTCTCTACAGTCATTAGCACTAACTTTCTTTATTAACATTGGCTGGGTACTACATGTCATATTGTTAATCCTGTCAAATTGATTGCTAAAGTACTTAACTATGCTAGGGAAAATAATATCCAGGGAATTGTAGTGCCTTGCGGAAGCCGGACATTCCATTTCCTATTTCTTATTTCTTCTGCAAACATTGGCGCATTTAAAAATCCCAATTAACGATCAGTTAATGAAATTCCAATTTATAATTCTTATTTCATAAATTTTTGGCATGGTGTGGCATTCTAGGCTTTTCTTGTTACTTAACAAAAATGCGGGGGAGCGAGTACCACGAGCCGTTGTGTTGGAATCGAGCGCCAGCGAGATGTTTCCAGTTGGGTTGGGTCCCCTGATTTTGGTTTATTGTAGGTCTGTTATTTAGTGAAGCCGAGAACGGACATTCAAACTCCGTATACCCCGTTTAATGGAAATAGGAATTGGAATGTCAGTCTGAGCTTCTGTACTATTGGGAAGAGAATTACCTTTCCAGATTAGACCTAGGTAGAAAAATATGGTGGACCACTCACAGAGGAACAGGTAGAGAATGTCAAGGTAGTTATGCGAATGACTGTAGTGACTGCTTATGAATATTTATATTATGAATATCGTTTATTACCTAACTCCCACAAGGATTATAATACATCAATAATTATTATAATTATTGTTTTATGTGGATAGTTTTCTCTCACTATGTAACACATGGCTTCCCTTGGATCATTTCAGGGATTACATTCAGAAGAGGATTTTTCAGTCTATGTATGTAGACTTGAAAACTATTTTATTTGCCAATGCCATTGATGGTAGGAAAGAGCTATCTTCTTAAATATTTGTGGATATGATACTTATTGTTTGGCTCGTAATCTTCTTTTTCCGAAAGTTTCCTGAAGACGTTACATTGTTAGAGATTTTACAAGTTCTTGAGGACCATTTTACTCCTGAAAAGTCAGTTATCATTGAACATTTAGGTTCAACCAACGGAAGCAGAATTATGATGAGTTTGTGAGGTGTATATTGCTGAACTGTGAAAATTATCAATCAATTGTGAATTTTGGAGATACTCTAAATGTTATACTAAGGTACAGACTTGTCTGTAGATTATCAAGTCCAAAAATTCAAAAAGCTCTACTTGGTCACAAGAAGCTCACATTTGCTCAACCTGCGACATAGCTGTCTCAATGGAACTAGCAGAAGAGAATGCAAAAGTCATTATGATTGCTCTAGCAAGTCTAATATGTTGAAAGTAAAGGGGGACACTCGCCAACAACTCTCCTGTGACAGCATTAAATTTTATTGTAGACGAAAAAAAAGTTGTTCAAGCTGTTGAAATATGATCAAGTTTTTGATATTCATTGGGAACAATCAAACAAGTTGAGCTGTTATTAAGCCTTAAATTTGATGCTACCTCATCATATTGTAAAGCCAGGCCAGTCCGGGATTAATAGCTCCAATGATTACAATAGATAGGTAATGAGAACTGCTTGAGACATATAGTGCCATATTGAGATTCAAAGGAGAATGATCCTCCTGGTAGTGACCAGATTAGCAGCAACAAATGACAAATATTTGTGTCTGTCTCTCATCAGTTATATGAGCCACTATGCATTAACTCAACAGTAACTGGTTAGTTGAGCTCAGATGAACCTGGATACTGATATATAACACACTGCACTAATAAATGTGCTATCTTCTGGGATTTCAAATTTACCAAACCCCATAAACCTTGACAGCTACTTTATATGCAGACTCTATTGGTGTAATGACTTCTTTAGGGATGGCAAGTCTTAATCCACACTCTTCCAGTGTTAGCTCGTGTTCAAATTGTGCATTATATTGATGGAGCTTCTTTCCTACAGTCACCATCCCTTCAAACGAGGCTATCAACAACAGTATTTATTAAAGTACACATATAATAGGTAAAACTTACCTAATATGTTAGTATAATTCCAATAGTCCATTGGATAGATTTATCACTGAAGTTAGTAGAGAGTTGTACTTTGTCCTTGTAACCTAACAGCGGTATCATAAGTTACGTTTATAACAAGTTGTACAAAGGGAGTTATTGTGCTTTTCATATATAGCATATTCACTATTATCGCAGCAGTTTGTTCACTCATCATATCGAAAATAATTTACACTGAATCCAGCGATTCTATTGGGCAGATATACTGTAAGGTGAAAGCATCAGGAACAATTTCTTTGTAGAAACTTTGTACTTAAGCGTTTTGACAGCGATTTTTGACGAATGATTTGATTCAGACAGCACCTATATTCCGTGTAAAAAGAAAGGCTTTGCGTTGTTTAAATTAACAACTCGACTCCCCTGATGATCTCATTACTGATAATATGTGCTGTTTCTAAACGATTCATCTTTTCCAAGTGATGATCTTTTTACCAAGGAAGATGTGGTATATTGCTATTCTATATATATATATATATATAATATATATATATATATATAATTATATATAATTCCAATTTGGATTTATCCAACATACTTGTGATTTGTGATCATACACTATGTAACCTATAATTGCCAAAAAAGTTTACTTAAATATATATAACGTATTAACGTAAGACATAACCGGGCATTAATAATAGAATCTCAAAAAATCCAAACAAAACCGTGCATTAGTGGCTGAGTTGATGAAGTGTCTTTGAGGTGCGGCATAAATAGGATAATCAGTGAAAGCATTGTTTGAACTTTTGACCACCTACCCTTTTTTAAAACCCCTTGAAGAGGTAGCTCTCTCAATATGTTTATCCTCAACTTTATAATCTTTTCTATAGATTGTTGCCTGAATTGTGTAGAATACAAGGAGACTTCAACTTTTAATGACACATGGCAAAATCAATGGCTCCCAAGATTATAATGAACATCAAACACAATGTTACTGTAACTATCCTAAAGAGGTTAAGACCATTTATAGCTGATATTGAAAAAGATCTAGATATATCATGTGGTAAGTATACTATACTATTAGTTGCTATTTTTATTAAAGTCTTGCCAAATTCATGCGACAGGGAAAAATTTGACAATCAATGCATTATTTTGTTTTGTCCCACATTTTAGAAGATCACAAGTCTAAGATATGTCATGACAAACTCCTGAATATTATCCCAGTATAAAGTTAATCATCTCTCTTCACTAAATAACTATCATCAGTATTGGTTCACTTTTGCAGGTAACTTTGGGACCTATAGAGTACAGTATCTTGTATAGAAGAGGCTGCACCTTCCCTAATAGTATTTTGACAGCTTGGTGATGTTAGAGAAGTCTTTCTTGTGACAGAGTCACAGATAATATGCAAATAGAACCAAACGAAGCATCACTTCTACTCCTGGGAGCTTTTTTAGCCTTAATATTGCATACCCTAAAGGTCTGGAAACAATGTATTACCTTCTTAGAACACATACTGCTTGCATCATAAGCCATCCAAGATGTCTACCCTATTATGCAATTTTATTGACACACTAAAAAAGATTGTTGTAAACTATAAAAAAAATTTTCCTGTAAGAATTTATGCATGGATACACAATTGTTTTCAAACATTATTTTTTATTGATTTCATTAGTTTTTATTCCATGTACATCAATCTTAAACAAAACTTTGCAAGCAGAGTAACAGGATGTAATGATCTGTAATGATGCTTTGTTACACAATGATCTGTGTGCATTGGAAATAACCATTTACTGTGTGAATTTAACACATTTTCAGGTGTTAAATAATTACAAAATTACCACACCTGTGTTTGTGTGATCAGCACAACCTATTTTTTACAGTGTAACAATGACCTGTGTGATTACAAAACTTTGTGTTTTGAATTAACAATACTTGAGATTGAGTCATAGATACATCAGTTACTTTAATCAATATAAAAAAAGCTGCATCAAGTAAACATGAACTAGGACAATTAGCATTATTAGAAAATAGAGATTATTAACAATTGTGCTTGAATTAAGACAATTGTTGTAATGAAGAACAAGCAGATCACCTGGTGAACTAGAACTTCCACATTAGATGTAAATTTGTATTGTCAATATTATCACTTACAAAATGTATTTTTTGAGTATAGAGTAGTACTCTTAGAATAGCTGCTTTAACAACATTGAAGTAATCATTGAAAAACTAAGTGATATAGGAAAATCCTTCATGCAAATCAAAATTATTTTTAAAAACATATGATAGTAATGTTAAAATATATCAATAGTAAATGTTTAAAATATATCTAGTAAATGTTAACTTTAGTTAATAATGACCCAACAATGAAACAAGGCTAAGTCAGCAGCTTGAGATGAAGTTTAATACAGAGATAACTATTGAGTTAGTCAGTGATTGTAGAGTTTTGTATGGTAGTGAGTATCAACAATTTTTAAACACCAATTGTTTAAGAATTACTTGAGAGTTAGAGGAACTAGACCTCATCTATGCTGTGGAAATGTCTGTAGTATGTCATCATGAACACATGTTATATTTGCTAATTCTGTAGATGCATTTCTCAATTATGCCTCTCTGCAGAGTTGTCACTTGACAGAAGTTCCCAGGTGAAACTGTGCAGTTGACAGGACTGCTTAACAAGAACACAAAGGTGTTGAGAGAACCATGTTGTGTTCCACAGTACTTCTCTAAATCAGAGCATGAATTAACTTGAAGATATCACTACATTGCATTCATGGCATTTAAAGCAAGAAAAGAAAATTGGCAAAATATAAAAGATTTCTGTAAAAAACAATGTAATTTTAAAGCTTTGATAATTTCGAGAGTCTATCTGTTTACTATCTACTATATATACGTTGTTAGTGCTTTCTAAAAACAATTATAAAAATAAATAATTAAGCAAGTTATATGGTATAGTGACTTACTAAACAATAATAACATTGTATTATAGAATTAACCAATGTTTTTAATATACTTACAAGAGTGTCTGTCATCAAGTGATATTCTATAGTGACCTACTAAAGTATGATAATATTATATTAACAATTTGATGTAGTTATCAGTATCACTTGTGACACAAATAAAAGTATGTTATTACCAAACAACTTATCAAGTGAAAAGTATGACATATACATAAGAAACCAGCAAATTCGATTTTATTATAAAAACTAGACTAATTATCAGTTTATATCACTTGAGATGCCAATATAAGTATATCAAACAATTTTAAAAGTCAAAAAGTAAACTTTATTCATATGAAAAATTATCAAAACAAATTAAAATATGCATGAACATCACTGAAGTTAATATTAAAAATTACCGTTTTTTGTATTATATATTCATTTATGCTAAACACCAAACTACATTTCATGTACACATCATTTCTATAAATGATAATTACATAAGTATTAGTTTCCATTAACTACTAGAACTTAATAAAGGTTCCCTGTATTCACATGAATCATATTGAGAGCTACTAGCTTGCAGTAATGGTTTGTATGTAAACATCCTCTGATTATACTTGTCCTGCATCAAATGAAACATTGCTGTTATTGATGACTCTTGCCAGTTACCAGTAGAATGTGATAAAGCAATACTGCCAAGAACATCAAGAACACAATGATGACTGTGATAGAAACAAACATTGCAATAGTCTTATGCTTGAATCCTATGAACAGGAACCAAGTTGTTGTATACAGGAAAATGAGATTGAGTAATGGACAACAGTTAAGGAAGTATATACCTTCGTTCTTAAATGGTTTGAAGTAAGTCTGTAAGAGCAGTAGAAGAATCAAAAAGGGAGTTATTACAACAATTATTTTAAGATATTACTAGCTCTTAGTGATACATATATAATGTACATTACCACTACAAAAAGAAGTTGAATAACAAACCAGTACTCCTTCCCTTCCTTATATGGAGCATGGATACTTCGAGTAGAGGTCGGACATATTCATTTATCCTTGTACTCGTATAGGTCGAGCAAAGAGGAGCAGAAGGATATAGGGTAGTAACAAAGGGATAACAATTAGTAATGTGATGATCATTAAAATGAGATGTGAACCCACACCATATTCTACAGAACCATCCCAATACCAAACATTGTAGCTGGTATTGGAATCATATAAATTCTTGCTGAGGTAAAACATCAGTAATAGCCAACAGAAGCTTAGAAAAGGGAGGTGTACAACAGTTACCAATACTTGAACTGATGAATGAGCTATTCTGCTAGCAAGCCTCAGAGAAAAAACGACTGAGGATAATCAGGATAACAACTATTGTTAGTAAATAAAGTGGAAACAGTAAACTGAGACCAGCTTTCCATACCTCTGTCATTCCATTGTAAAAACAAAGTGGAAAAACCAAGATTTAAATTCACTATTGAAATAAAAATAAGGCAAAAACTTAGCGTATGGAACTTTCATATACATTCAAAGATAATAGATCTGTAATGCCACAATTAGCCATCTGAGCATAGAATATAATTCCATTAAGTGTACCAGTTATTAATGTAAGTCTGAGAGCATATAACATGTAAATTAGGAGGGGACCAACTACTGCATAGAGGACTAGTGTCCACAACCACCAATTATTACATTGTTTTACATTCTGTAGAACCAAATACCGCACTTAGTTTTCGACCTTCTTTAATCCTACCACAACTACCACACAATGGACCTTCACGATGGTGTGCACATAGTGATTGGAAAATCTTTTTTTTTGTCACAAGTCCTGCTATTTGAAATGTTCATACTGTTAGTTGAAGAACTGCAAAAAAAGGATCCATTATAATTACAATAACCATATGACATTGCATTGAGACACCAAAAACGTGCGGATGCGTTCACGTAACCAGCCCAGGTATTAACAGTTAAGCTTGGTCTTATTATTGATAGATAATTAATGTCACATCAGCCTTATAATTATAAACTGAGTAAAAGTCCTTGTTAAAAAAAGCTGGTGAGCAGAAACATTGATGTTTATGGTTATCCCAAACAAAGCCTAAAGGACAATGTTGCATTGTAACATTGACAATTAGAGCATCAGGAACACTAGGTATAGAAAATGCTATACTTGATTTATAATTAGTAGTATTAGGGACTTTGCAAGTGCAATTATCACCTTCATTTGTTTACTTTTTCTTGATTATAATGATGTAGAAAATTTCCATTAGCAATACTAACTGCTACAGGTGAGTACACCTTTCTGCTTTGAGCATCAATAGATGCCATCGATACATTTATCGTCCGACCTGAATAAGTGTAAATTGATTTGATTTTTCTAAATGTATTATTATTATAACAAAACGTTAATTTTGAAGCTGAAGTTGATATATATTTATGCACTTTTTTGTGCTTTTTTTTGTTTTCAATGAAATGAAAGTGGTTTTGGTAAAATTCTAGCAATGCTTGATTGTTAAAACTGTTTGCTCAATTTGGCATGAAAAGAGTGGATAGGCATATATTGAACTACCAGCACGGTTAGCTACATTGTTTGCAATGAAATATTCGTTGTTTTGGGATATTAAGTAATTGTATGATACATCGCTCTTTTGGTAATAATCTGTTTTCTATACTAGAACTTGCATATATTGCTCCACCAAATTCCTGAGCGTGATTATTAGTGAAGTTAACTACAGCTTCTCCAATAAAATAAAGATATCCATTACCTAGTAGTTTAATAGCAGCACCTCTGGATCCAACATTGTTGCTAAATGTCACATTGGCATATTTAGAGAGATGAACATTGGGTTGACAGCATCAATGACTGATCCATAGTTATTAGTGAAGACTGACATTCCAGTTATAGACACGTTTATTATATTAATAAAAGAGAAGATTCCTGCATTTGAATCTTGCTTAAATGCTAAATTTTGAGAGTTTTCTTTGCATATACATCTTCAAGAACAATGGAAATTTTTTTAGTGTTATCAGGGGACAGATACAAAAAGACAAGCTCCAGTCTTCTGTGCTAAGTTATTTTGAAAGTTACAGTTTTTTAAATGGATATCTATATTAACAATTTTGTCTAGTTCAGCTACATGAACATATACAGCACCAGTAGGTAAATAATTATGACCATGACCTGTGTGATTGTAAAACTTTGTATTTTTGAATTAACAATACTTGAGATTGAGTCATAGATAAATCAGTTACTTTAATCCAATATAAAGCAAGACCTGCTCCATGTAAAAACGAATTAGGACCATTAGCATTATCAGAAACAGAGAATTATTAATAATTGTCCTTGAATTAAGAGAACTGTTGTAATGAAAAACAAGTAGACCACCAGGTGAACTAGAGCTTCCTTTATTAGATATAAATTCAGTATTATTAATGGAACATTGGCAAAATAAGATTTTTGAGTATAAAGTACAGTCAGACCAGCAGCAGTAACAATATCATAGGGGAAGTTAGTGATATGCACTTGATGTAAATCAAAGTTTTTTTTTAAAATTTGCATTATTGACAATGACATATGTAGGATACATCATTAGTTGATGATCAAAGAAGTGTAGAAGAACACACAACCAATTGTCCTCCTATTGTGTTCAGTATGATGATATAGGTCAGTAAAATTAAGAGTTGAATTAGAAATATTAACTCTGCTGATAATAGAATTATATAAATTTGTACCAATCATAGCAAACCCATATGAGTAGTAAATGTTAACTTGAGTTATATTGATCTGACAATGAACAAAGACTAGGGCAGCTGCATGAGATGAAGTGTAATAGATGAGATGAACTATTAAGGTAGTCAGTGATTGTTTCATTTTGAATGGTAGTAAGATATGTACCACAATTCTTGAATACTAATTGTTGCAGAATTACTGTAGAGTTGAAGAATATTAGACCTCTTCTAATTTGTTGATTGATATCCAATGTATCATTTTTATTACATCTTATATTGCAGACTCGGTGGAGGAATCACTGCGTATTTCAATTCTACCAGTCTCATATGAAACTTGACAGAAGTTACCAGATGGTATGGTGAAGATGACAGAAACTGTTTAATAACAACACGAGGTATTGAGAAGACCATGATGTGTTACAAAGGTATTGCTCTAAATCAAAAGATGAGTTAACATAATATGTATTACTGGTACCTCCACTGCAATAAATATTGAAGAGTAGTAAAGAAAGAAACGACAGCATCAAAGTAGTGGTATGTAGAACCATTGTGTTGGAATGGTGGCAGGATAACTATAAAAAAAGATTAACCAAGTAATTTTGCTTATATACCATCCTGTATCTATTTTGAACATGCCTGGTGGCATTTTTTAAAAACAACATTGAAAGTATATTTAAATTATATCAACTACTTAGGACAATCATTCTTTTATTTTATTGAATTATTTTAGATTGAACTCACTATTCAACAAAAACACAGGTGAGTCATAGCACATTTTTGAAGTGTCGCAATACCCGAATATTTAGGCCGTAAATCTAATGAGTAAGATTATTGATTTATTATAATTGTGTTACTGCTTATGTTGGAGTGAAACAATATAAACTGTTACCACTGAGATTCAAGATTCAGTTTAGCTTAGCCATAAGCAAAATACTGAGTTCATAAACATTTTGATAAAACAATTTTGAGCGCATTGACACTGCAATTGTAATAGAGATTTATTAGTTGTGATGTAGATTGACAATTCAAATATGTACTAATTTTTTAAATACTTTCAGTAGCACATACAACAATAAACATTCTTTTATCTATTTTGGAAATGGCTGGTGTCTTAAAACAACATTGAAAGTATATTTAATTATATCAACTACTTAGGATAATCATACTTTTATGTTTATGGATTTTTCAGAGTGAACTCACTTTTCTACAAAAATACAATTGAATGGTAGAATATTTTAGAACAACAGTTATTTCTATTATTTGTCATTATTAACCCATTCACTTTATCCCATTTCATTTTCTATATAGATTCAGATGACACAAACCAAAAAGGAGTAGCATAAACATGTTTCTTAGACTAGCTTTTTAACAGCAAGATATTATATACATTTTTAAAATTTAACAGTACAACTGTGAAAATATATCTTCTAGCCTCTCTTCTTCAACCTGCCACATCACTGATTGATAGTTGTGTATATTGTCAATATGTGGGTTTAAAGTTAATCATTGCATAGATGTAATATATAGAATAAATGAGAAATTAATAGCATCATATACATTTAAATATATACTGTGTGCTCGAAAATATATGGAAAGTTACGGTGGCCAAGAAGGACAATCCGTTGACGGGTCCGTCCTGAAACCAGCCAGGATACGTCGAAAAATACGGGCAGACCCGACAATTTTCCCGTCCAGGGCCCAGATACGTCAAAAAAATCCGGCTTATACGTAGATTTTTCCGTCCAAATTTCCGCCCGGATACGACAAATAAATTCGGACGGACACGCCGATTTTCCACCGGATATGAGAATATTTTCTAAACAAATTTACTCCTTGTTTTTGGTTAATAGTAGAATGGTTACTTATTGAAAAATGAATGAGTTAGATGGTAACCAGTTTAATTTGATTGTGTAATTTAGTGTAATTTTAGGTATTATAAGTACTACATTTTATTCTTGAAGGAGTTAAAAAAATTAAAATGTCATGTCATACTGATTAAAAGGTCTCTTTTTGTTCATCATACATGAAGCTCCACTCATTTTATACCATACTTCTTCTAGAGTTAATAGTATCAGGTTGACGGTAGTATATATACTGTATGTATAGAAAACACAAATAACTTCCAATTAGTTGAATATTTATTGTCACCCTTTAATGATGTCATCATCTGATAGACTAATATCTGAAATTTATAAAGTGTAAGGATGCTAAAAGTTGTTTTGGATACTATTTTTTTTCTTGATGGGTGGATCAGTACAATGATTACTTCTGTGTCCTATACAAGCACACATGAGGTAATAGTAATAGGTAATAGTAATGATTACAAGTTTTTGAAGTATAATAATTGGGATTTTCAAATTGAGGTAATAGTATAAAATAGTAATTGAAAAAAATGTAATATAGTGTTGTGCTATTGTGGATTAAACACACAAAACTTGTCAGAAGAACTCTTTCAAATTCCTTTATTAAATCATTCAAGTGAAACTATCATCTGTCTTTGAAAAGCTTTCATGATCTAACATCAGTAGCTATTGGTCATACTCTTAGTACCACATGGTCACTAGTATTGCATATGAGAGAAATAACAAGTTAAAAATTATTGTTGTCCTTTTTTTTCATTGTTTTTATATTCTTTTATATCAGTTTTCTTAATTTATATTTTGAAATATTTATTAGTTACCATTTGATATGGTATGTTTTATTAAGTTTATATGTACATATAGTTGGGGGGTAGGAATGAAGTTTAAGTTGGGGGGGGGGGGGGGGGCTGACCTTATATTTTGTTGCATTATTTATTAAACATCAAAAATGACCAAACAAATTAATTCTTCTGTCGTTAAACTCTTTAGCTTATTTCTAATAAGTTTATGTTATCAGTACAGTCCTTATGTGTATATATGTAACAACATAACATGGTTTAGTCGTTCTTGGGTCATAGTACTTTGTAGGTAATTTTATAGTTGGAGTAAGATTGTAAAAAAGTGCATTCCGTTCTATTAATTATTTTGTCATAGCAATTATTTTTACAGAAGGTAACATGACCACACAATAATGTGGTGATTGATTTTTAATGTACACAAATTAACACAATAACCACTTCAGTGAAGAGGTTATTATGTACATAGTCTTGAGTGCAAATCAGGGGGGGCTTCAGCCCCTCCTGCCCCCCCTTTCCTACCCCTATGCATATAGTTTACATGTACATATACATATATATGATGTATATCTACAAATTCATGCCACGTAATTAATGTAATTACATCTACTTCAAATTGTTTTATTACAGACAATTTGTACAAGTAAATAGATTAAAAGACATCATTATTTAGACCTGAAAGATTAAAAGATAATCGATCTTTCCATCAGTAGTATCACAATATCTTATCTCTATAAGTGATGTACCTATAGTAAACAAATACCAGTTAATGCTTTTTGTGCATTTTTCTAATGTGCCTATTAAAAGAGGATACCCCTTTTATTATTGCACTTAATAATCATTGGTGTCTATGATATAAGACATTCCACTGCATTTTAAATTATTAATGAATGTCCTACATGTGGTAGATTTTAATTCTTATCATTTTTGATAAATAATTAAACTATCAAGTTAGTGCAAGTATTATCATTCTTGTTATTATGTGAGTGTGTCTTACCTACTAACCATTTGTTCAATTTTAGTACTTTTTCTCTTATTGCTGTCTATAAAGTAGTCTTTCATGTTAATTACAATATAATATTCAAGTGTAACAAGTGAGTATAGTTTTTCAAATCCTGTCCATTTTTATTGTATCAACTAAATGGAATGTTCAGCCTTACACACAATATTGTTTTATATAGGTACACTGTAAGTAAATATAAGATGGATGAATATTATTGGAGAATAAACAGAATTTTAATCTACAACATCTCTTATTAATATTCCTTCCACTAGTAATTTTAGACTAAGCACCACATTTTATCACTTGATAATATTTTATTACATAGTCAATATATTACTGACCTATCATGGGCGTTTTATGAAGTTGTGAAGTTTGTAAACTCATAAAGTTAAGAATGTTGAAAGCTACAAATTATATTAACATCATATCATAAGAGTTACATTAGATAAGATAAAATATAAAAGCATTATGAAGAGTTATAAATTGTAAAAAGTATTCAGTTAGTCTATATATTGAGATAATAATCTGTTCCACTACTGATGAGATTTAGCTATAATTGAAAATGA
This sequence comes from Gigantopelta aegis, assembly GCF_016097555.1. Classification (NCBI taxonomy): domain Eukaryota; kingdom Metazoa; phylum Mollusca; class Gastropoda; order Neomphalida; family Peltospiridae; genus Gigantopelta; species Gigantopelta aegis. Next base: position 16,988 of record NW_024533275.1, read on the forward strand.
AAATATAGAGGGATTGGTTACTAACTACAGTCAAATATGACAAATTATTTACCTTAGGTTAATTTTGACATATTTTATTCATTAAGTCATTTCAGTTTGCTTTCTCTCTTAAAATATTCACAAATTTGATCAAAATACTAGCATCATATGTGACATGTTCGTTTATATCATCAAGACTAATATCAAGATGATCTTCACTGGAATCTTTATTGACCTTGTCTTTTACTCTCTTATAAACATTCTCAGAAATAATTAGTTCAGAACAAAGTTTTCTTGCCAGAAAAAAAGAGGTCAATACTTGATTCAACAACAATGTCTCTACATTGAACTAGAGCTGTCCAAGCTACATCACAATCATAACATACCTATAAGATATTTTAATACATACTTGTAACTCTGATTAATTAAATTGTTGCATTTGAGGTTATTTAACAACATTAAATGTTTGTCTTTTTTGCATGTGCTCATAAGAACAAGTTTCTTATTAAATTGTTAACCTGAGGTAACTGTGCATATGCAAGAACAAGCAAAACAAACAATGTGTCCTAAATACATCTTGTGATAAATTGAATTATTATAATTATTGTGAATTAAATTACTACACTTAAAATAACACACTATTTCCTTATTAATAATAAATAATATTACATATAGCATCCTTGTATTACAAATACTAATCAATAGCTGTACTTTGTGCACTTTCTTAACAAGATGAATATATCTAACATGTGGATTACTTACCATTACTTTCCTACTATTATTACTAAGAGATCTTATAATATTTATGTTTTTGTTATTAGGTTGATTTCTCTCAATGAGTATATCATACTTTATTTCAGCTACTTTATTAGACAGACAAAGTGATCAGCATAGAAGGACAATATGGAGGATATTCAGAACCAAACATGTCCACATCATTTCTATATAAGACCTGCAAAATTACTTTTTCGCACATTTACATCTATATAGTATCTCATTTACCATTGGCTTGCGGTGAGGGTGGATATTCCATCCATAAAGGATGCTCTTGTTTATCATTAAGAAGCTTAATTGAATGGAGGAAGGTTTACCATCATCTTCAAATATGAAGTATAATCAAACATCTTTGTCATAATATTAACAATGGAATACTTTATTCACATATTTCTCTATATACTATACATAAATTGTATTATAATATACAACTCTATTTGTGTTTTACAATATATTCTAGCACAACATTGAGATATTAGGACAACAACAAAGTGGACAAATTGGGGTTTCATTTTAATTACCATGACATTTCACCTCATTTACTGTCTGAGTTACCTACTTGATATCAAGAATAGGTTTGTTAACGAGAGGACACATCTGCCAAGAATTATATGTAGAGTTATTAACAGCACAAATGTTTCCCCAGAAAAGAGGTTTTTTATTATTACTAGAGCTGGCTGGTATAGGTCTGATTCTATCAGAGCTTATTACTCAATAGAAATAATTATTGATTATGATAAAAAATAATGGGTGATATCACTTGACTTACATGTAGAGTCTCAACTACTACAATAAATACAATTCCTACTACAATGACTCAATTACTACATATACCATATATGGTCATAGCTAGTGTGTTTTTATAGCTATATAGCATAGTTCAATTTATATTTTGATAGAAATATAGTATTGCTGAGCTACTCGATTGTCTAGAATAGATTCCTGTGGAGTAGAGTGTTGAAAAGGTTACTATATATGCAGAGGAAGTTATCTTTTGATATAGTGAATGTTTGTAGGGTAGATGATGATTGATATCTCACAATGGAGAGCTAGTATTGGGTTATGGTATTGTCATCAGATACCATATACTACTAAAACGACTCCTTCTACCCACTGACACCACTGGATGGATGAATCACTATTGATGTCAGGAGATGGGGGTGGGCACTTTGATATTCTCTCTAGTTTTTTTTCTCTTACTTCTCCTCATTTTATCAGGTGATGTTGAACTCAACCCTGGACCTAAAACGGGTCAGTAAACATTTAAAAATAAAATTGATGAAATGATGTGTCAATTTACTTCAATAGAGTTGACATCAAAATAATGCTCTACGACTCTTGTTAAGAGTGGTTTTGTTGTTGAAGAAAAATGGACTAAACTCACTAGTTTTCTAGGTGTGTCATTGGAGGAGAGGAGAAGGCTTAAAAAAATGGTTAGCAATGATCAAGACCATCACTTTGCTTTAGAAGAAGGTTTACAATGGTGGATTATAAATGGTTGTGCCCCCTCTTGGAGGAACTCATTTCAGCTGTTAAGAATTGTGGTAATAAGAATGTAGCTACTACACTGAAAAGACAGCTGGATATTAAAGATGAAGGTATCTACTATGCATAGTTCATTGTAAACTAGCACTTTAAAAATAAAATTACCAATCTAGTATAATAGTTTAGTAAGTACATAACAAGGTATCTTCTATTGATTTTATGTAAATGTATTGAAGGATGCAGTTAGTATTTTGGTACACTTCTGGTATGACTTATCCAGTGGAACTGGGATTGATAGCTCATACATCTATACTCAATCCTTACAGCTTCTTTTCCATACTAAGGGCAAACAGAAGGACAGAAAGAAGGAAAAAGTCACCAGATTGGAGGGCAGACTTCTACTTCCTGTGATAAAATCTGTATATTGGTGACATTGAAGGTACTGGTACTTCAGAATGTGATGAGGTTTGTAAAGTGTTGAAAGATGTTCTGACAAGCCATTTTGCTGACTTAAGTAACCAATTAAGTAGATGTTTACCACAAATTTCTGCAGCAATGTATTCTAAAAGACTGATAAGTGAATCTGTGAGAAAGTGTCCAGCTATTTGACATTGTGATCGATGAATTTGAAAGTGGAATGAGATTAGCAAACAATATTTCAAAGTTGCAGGAGCATTGTCAACTTTTTTTACAGTGCCCTCTCCAATGAAGGCGGTCCAACTAAATTAGCTGCTCAAAAGCTATGTCATGACTGGATAGAAGAAGTCAAAAAGGAGTGTGATATTTCACTAGATCTTATATGTTATGAACAAGAAATTAAACACAAGGTCAGTAATACAAATGATGGTAGTCCATACTTTTGAGATAATGTGTCAAAATATGTATTTTTCTCAATGTTAAAATGGTTCTAACCAATAAAATAACAATAGCATAGCAACATTCCAATAGATTTCTTATCATAGCTTTTTGTGAAATTATGATAGTGAATCAAATAAGTTGTGACCAATATCATTCCTTCCATTGATCTATAAATATAATATAAATTATATATTATATAATTTTGAACTAAATTTCAATATATTACTATATGGTCTATAATTAAACATACTCACCGCATACTATAATGTAAACATCATATATTAATTTATGAGGGAGTTTACTCTTATACAATAATGTCATAGTGTTGAGGAAGTTTACTCTTATACAATAATGTCATAAGTATGAGGAAGTTTTACTCTTATACTATAATGTCATAGTTATGAGGGAGTTACTCTTATACCATTATGTCATAGTTTATGAAGGAGTTTACTCTGATATCATAATGTCATAGGTGTAAGAGGGGTGTTACTTATACCATAATGTCATAGTGTATGAGGAGTTACTCTTATACCATTATGTCAATTTATGGAGGAGTTTACTCTGATATCATAATGTATAGTGTAAGAGGGGTTTACTCTTATACCATATGTCATAGTGTATGAGGGAGTTTACTCTTATACCATAATGTCATAGTTTATGAAGGAAGTTTACTCTGATATCATAATGTCATAGGTAAGAGGGGTTTCTCTTATACCATAATGTCATAGTGTATGAGGGAGTTTTACTCTTATACCATAATGTCATAGTTTATGAAGGAGTTTACTCTGATATCATAATGTCATAATGTATGAGGGTTTACTGTTATGCCATAATGTCATAGTGAGATGCTTATCAGAGAGCCAAAAGCAACTAGTGTTAGTAGCAAATGTTCACAGTATATTATATGAATTTTTCTATATCTATTTCTGTTCACTTTGAATAATTATGTGGATCACAAAGGGTCTTAAGAATATGCAACTGGCAACTGAGGAATGTTATTCTCTGTCCATACCCTATAGTCATCATTTATGAATTTCATTTTAAAAATTTTATTAAGATACAGGATCTTTATCACTATAAAATTGATTTTGCTTTTAAAAATTTAACAATCAATTTCATACTTCATTAGTAATCAAAACAGCACAATGTTTGCTTTTAATTGAATTTGCATCAAATATTTTCCTAAATATTGCAACCTATACAACCCATATATTTAACAATAATTTTTTTTTTTACAGTTTTTACATTTTATTAAAAAAGTATCAACATAGTAACAACCATTTACTACTACAACAGATGTAGCCCCCATATAATTCTTAAATAATATTTTACATTATATTTGGTAGTGTTATCAAAACTATTGTTCTATTATATTTTTATATAATAATTGTCAAGTGTAACTGTGATAATACTAGTCTTCTCCTCAATTTTATTGGATTATACTGTATACCAGTAATGCTACCTTATGTTCATACAGCATATGATCCTCATTCCAGACATGCATCATTTCATACATATCATTGACCACTTGTTTGTTGCTCCCAATTATATGAAATAAGATTCTATATTAGTACTTGTAATTAATTCTACACAGTCTTGTATCTAAGTACCAGTATATAGCTATAATTATTTATTTTCACAATGTACTCTATCTGGTAAAGTCATAGCATATCAAAGGCAATTATTAAAACAATCAAATTTGGTAGTAAAATAGTGACAATACTTGATAGAAATTAACTCCTTCACAGTAAATTAAAAGTTATTACAGTTAATGATTTGTCCAAAATGAGTTGCTTTTTCAGTGGTAATGCACAGTAGGAGGGAGTTAGCTAATTGATAATTTATAAGTATAAGTATTGAACAGACTATTTACATACGTGAAGTATTCAACATACGGAAATAGTTGTTTTGGTATGTAGCTTCACAGGGCTACTACTCTTTTAAGACTAGAGTAGTTGCTTAACTGATGGATTATCTGATAGAGTCTAGCCAACTCTTCTAGTGTACTCGTATAACAACACTAGTAACATATGCAGATTCCTACAAAAATAAACTTAAGTAATTTTGGCTGAATACTTATAGGTTTGGGGCTAAAAATGCATGCAGCAATAAGACAATTACTTGCTGAATGTATGAATTGTATATATACTTGATGTAACTATTTGATTTTTTTTTTTTGTTCAGTATCTCTTTCATGCTGCCAAGCTAGGCATGGTAAATGCTTTACTCATTAATAATTTCCAATTATATAGGTTCTCATTATACAAATAAAGCTAAACTGGACTTATCAAAGATAGCTAATAGTTCTGCAGGTAAGTTAATGTTACTTTCATTGCTATTCTCTACAGTTTTTTCTTTGTACAAGGTGATAAAATTGAGCAAACAGGAAAAAAAGATGATAAATCTTTACATTTTGATTTTTGGTCAGTTGATGGGCAACTCCAAAAAATAACAGTCATCCCAGATGATCCTGTAGCTGAAAAATTGAACAGACTGTACAATAAATTTGTAAAATTAGTTGAAGATACTAAGCAGGCTCTCAACAGATTAATTGAAACTGGAACACATACATTCATTGATATTGCAAGTTATCTTGGAGAATATTTTCGAATAAAAGGGCTAACAGATACTACGGATATTCACAAACTGTATGAAGCCCTTTGGCCTCATTACAGCTACCTTGATGTTGAAGTGTTAGATGTTATTGTCAAAAATATATTAAATGAAGATTTTATCATGGAAAAAAAACTTGCAAAGGGATATTCACATACAAACTGCATCTTGAAGAATTTAAACAATCAACAACACTTAACAAATTCAAGAATGCAGTTGAAGAAGCATTGATACCACATCCAGAAGTCACATCAATTACTTGTGAAGTGGTTATCAAACTCATCGTCAATGGGAAAGAAAACATGGAGAACTTTAAAACACTTGTTAATCACATTTCCATCAGAGAATGACTCACATTCGAGTAGAGAAGGATCAGTATATGTTACTCTACTTGTACCTCAATCAAAGTTAGACTATATCTTGGAAATTGCTACTCTAAAGAAAAGTTTGCATCACTTATTGGTATCTTTGAACTGACTATTGATGGTCAAGCTATCTTTAAAGAAGAAGAACAAAGACAATTTTCTTTTGACCAAGCTTTACAAGAGGCTTCAAGACTTGGTGAAGATGAAACTGTTCAGTTTCTTGCTTAACTTAATTGATAATATCAATTTACAAAACGAAGAGGGTTGTACAGCATTAATGCTAGCTAGTAAAGGAGGACACGAACAAGTTGTACAAGCGTTAATATTAGCTGAAGCTAATCCTAACATTCAAATAACACTGGCTATACTGCATTAATGTTAGCATGTGATACAAACTCCTGCACTATAGTTAACTACCTACTCCACACTGGGGCTAATCCTAATATACAAAGAGATGATGGTGCCACAGCTATTATAATAGCATGTCAAAATATTCACTTTGAGATCATTAAGTTATTGCTTCGATTTAATGCTGATCAATTTATCGCTAGCAGAAATGATGATACAGCACTCACTGTAGCTACACGTCAGAATTCTATTGAGATAGTTGAAATGTTTGCTTGAACATCTAACAGAGAACCAGAAAACAAGTGCAGTAACATCAGTCCTCACTATAGCATGTCAATATGGATACTCTCAAACTATTATCAGTTCACTAGAAAAGCTATTTGAATTTTTTTACACCAGAAGAATTCCAACTCTTCATTTCATGTGCCAAAGGAGATGATTCCACCGAAAGCCACATTTATGACACCAATGTGAATATAAATTGTACACTAGTCAATGACATCACTCCTCTTATGATAGCCTCATCTTGTGGACATACAGAAACAGTACAAACCCTCTAAAAACAGGTGCTAATGTCAACAGTACTGACAATTATGGGTACAGTCCACTAGTATATGCCATAACAGGACACAAATCACTTCAAGTTATAGAACAACTGCTTATAGCTGGTGCTCTACCTAATATCTTCATTAATGGCCAAAGTATTACTGCTAAAGCAAGAGAAGAAGGAAGAGAAGATATCTGTAAATTGTTACAACAGTTTAATGTTGTGAAGAACAAGAAAAGTAAGGAAGAGTACTTGAACAACTCTTAAAAATATGTGATAGCTTTACAATTCTGAAAGCAGCAATTCTATCAAGTCTTCAGAAACTAATAACAGAAGGAACCGTTCTCTTTGTTGATGTCATAGAATTTCTTTCAGCATGATCTTGGGGGCATTGAATCAAGATGAACAATATACACCAACTCTCCAATGCTATTCAAACTCATCTCTATTTCTTAAATGTGGACCTACTAAGGAAAATAGTGGATACGTTTATTGGAGACAAACTTCAAAAATCATTTGCAACAATACATTAGTATGCTTAAGGCTTTTGAAGAAACTACTCAACTACAGTTGTTTGGACAGGCTATGAAACACATATCATCACTTCAACCGCCAGTTACTACAACAAGGACATGTACAATGTTTATCAAGTTTCATGAGCAATGGCAGCAGAGAAATGTAGTCCATTTACACAAATTTCTCAATTACTTATTTCCTAATGCAAGTTCTATTCTGAATCACATTATAATTGAGGAGGAAGAATCAGCTTGTGTCTGTAAGTTTGTTGTTTCCAAGTCTCAGTTAGAATGTCTTATAGTCAACGCAGTAGAGAAAAAAAGAGTTCATGTATCAGGTTGGTGTTTATGAAGTTTGTATTGGTGATCAACTTATTTTAATAGAAGATTACAAACCATAGTTTTAGCTTCAGGCACGCTCTTCAAAATTCTATAAAGGCTGAAAACGACATATTAACATCCTTCTTAATGGAGATTGATGTTAGCCTTTATGTTGATAACAATATTCATGAAGTTGCCAGGGATGGCAATATTGATGCTATTAAGCTTCTACTTAAGAAACATATAGATATCAATATTCAGGATAAAAATGGACTGACTGCTCTAATGCTAGCTAGTAGAAATGGTCATCATCATGTTGTCGAACTACTACTAAAAGAACATGCTGACATTAATACTCAGAAAAAACATGGAGGGACTGCCTTAATGGTAGCTAGTGAAAGTGGTCATCACCAGGTTGTTGAAATACTACTCAAAGAACACGCTGACATTAACCTCCAGACAAAAAGTGGACTGACTGCTCTAATGCTAGCCAGTCAAAATAGTCACACCAAGATTGTTGAACAATTACTCAAAGAGCATGCCAATGTTAATACTCAGGAAGAAATTGGATGGACTGCCCTAATGCTAGCAAGTCAAAATGGTCATCACCAGGTTGTAAAACTATTGCTCAAAGAACATGCTGACATTAATCATCAAGGAAAAGATGGAGTGACTGCTCTAATGCTAGCTAGTCAAAATGGTCATCACCAGGTCATTGAAATACTACTCAAAGAGCACGCTGACATTAATCACCAGGGAAAAGATGGATGGACTGCTCTAATGCTGGCTAGTCAAAATGGTCATCACCAAGTCATTGAACTACTACTCAAAGAACATGCCAATGTTAATGCTCAAAAAGTAAATGGAGCAACTGCCCTAATGCTAGCTAGTCAAAATGGTCATCACCAGTCATTGAACTTTTACTCAAACTACATGTCAACATCAATAGCCAGAAAGAAAATGGAGTGACTGCCCTAATGCTAGCAAGTCAAAATGGTCATTACCAAGTCATTGAACTATTACTCAAAGAGAATGCAAACATTAATCTCCAGACAAAAAAATGGACTAACTGCTCTAATGATAGCTAGTGAAACTGGTTATCTTGAGGTTGTTGAACTTCTACTCAAAGAACATGCTGACATTAATACTCAAGAAGAAGATGGATGGACTGCCTTAATGCTAGCTAGTCTAAATGGCCATCACCAAGTTGTAGAACTACTGCTCAAAGAGCATGCTGATATTAATCTCCATGGAAAAGATGGAGTGACTGCTCTAATTCTGGCTAGTCAAAATGGTCATTTCCAGGTTATTAAACTACTACTCAAAGAACATGATATTAATATTCAGAAAGAAAGTGGAGCAACTGCTCTAATGCTAGCTAGTCAAAATGGTCATCATGAGGTCATTGAACTACTTCTCAAAGAACATGTCGATACTCAGATAGAAGATGGAGTAACTGCCCTAATGTTAGCTAGTTATCATGGTCTTACTCAGATTGTTGAACTATTACTCAAAAAGCATATCAACATTAATCACCAAGGAAAAGATGGATGGACTGCTCTAATGCTAGCTAGTGTAAATGGTCATTACCAGGTTGTTGAACTACTACTCAAAGAACATGCAGACATTAACACTCAAAATGAAGATGGATGGACTGCTCTAATGCTAGCTTGTTGCTATAAAAATTTTAAAGTAGCTCAAAGTTTACTTAAATCACAAGCAGATCCTCATTTATCACTGCATAATGGATCAACAGCACTTTCTTTGGCTGCTTTTGGTGGTAACATAGACCTGTTAATATGCTTTTAGACAAAATTAAACCAACTTCTGATGAGATTGAAAAATCAGTTGTTGAGTCATGTTATGGCGGTCACCCAACTCTCGTTACCTTCCTCTCAAATAAACTTTCGCACCTCACTAATGACCAAAGAGAACTACTAGATTCGTGCATTAAAGGAGATTTAGGTACAGTTGTAATGAAGACATTAGATAGTCCAGATACTCAACTCATACTTGGACTTACTCCTCTCATGGTAGCTTCATCATGTGGACATGTTGATATAGTGGACGCTCTCATACATGCTAAAGCTGATATCAATAAACAAGAAAGTTATTGGGGGTTAACTCCTCTGTTCTTTGCTATAAGAGGAAGTAAATCCATTTCAATAGTAGAAGCACTCCTAAAGAATGGTGCTAATCTTAACATTACTGTTAACAATAACACAGCATTAGATGAAGCTAATGTACTTGAGTTGGAAGCTATTAGCCAGCTATTAACTCGATATGGAGGTCAGACAGCATCACAATTACAGAAGATAGAATTGAAGTCATCATTACTAACGCCTGACAAGAAAAAGCTTCTGCTACACCTTTCCAATTAATAGCTGAATTAAAACATTCAACAATATATAAAGATTTAAACACTCTCAAAATGAAGACAAAGGAAAGAGATTGCAATTGTCCACCATTTCATCCATACTTAGTTCACTCACTCTATCTATCATAAACCCTGCTCACACATTTAAAGATACTAGTGTAAAACAATATAGCAAGAATGAACTAAATCAAGACAACAAGACAGAAGCTAAAGAAATATATGTCGTCACTATTAATTAATTAAACATTTCGTCTTTCTTTATTTTTGAACTTTATTCTATTCATCTTTAACTGTACAAGCTTGGAAATATTGTATGCATTTTAATACATTTCACTCACATCTTTTTCCATTAACCTTTTGTCCCTTGGACATTACATAATCACAAATATAGGCTATTATTTCATGACAATAGATCAACTAGTTTATTAAATAAATTTTTTTAATGTTCATTACATGATTTTTATGAGATATTAAATAGAATTATAGTCAATGAAGCTACTCTTACGATTATCACCTTGTTAACAATAAATTTTGTATTTATTTAATTAACACATAATATTTCTTAGAGTGCCATCTCATTTTCTGTAGAATCAGATGACCCAAACCGAGATCGAGTAGCATCAAGTAAGTTTACTAGATTGGCTGTTTAGTAGTAGGATATTAAGTAATAGGTAACCATTTTATGTTTAACAGTCCAATTGTGTATGACATCTTCCAGGCTCTCTTTCTCAGCCTACCATATATTACTGATTGGTAAATGTGTCAGTGGTCAATCAAGATTTGATCATTACATATATTTACTGAATAAGTGATAATTGACAGCATCATATGCATATTTATACATACCAAAATATATGGAAAGCAGAATGGACTGAATGGAGTGTTAGAGTAGGTGTTGTGTCTCAACTAGTCCATAAATGGAAAATGTCTTAAAAACATTGCTGGCCTACTAAGGTTTGTGGTTGAATTATATTCACATGTATAACATTTTATATTTATTTCGGCTTCCTAAAGCCAGTGTTACTATATTTAGACTTGTAGGAAACAGGATAAAACTGGATGAAACATGTTTATTTCATCATTTAAAAATCCCTGTCCCGAGAAAATCGAACAAAGTACCAAAATTACCTTTTACCACAGATTGTGGTAGGACAGCAACAAGGCAAGTTGGGATTATTGTAAAAATAGGTCTGATGCTTTGCTCAAAAAATATTAAAAATAGAAAAAAAGTTTACATGGTATGGGGCATTCAATAGTTTAAGAAACAATAGTACTGAGTCTGTAGATTAAAAACAGACAAATAAGTTCTCAATCAATTGTGAAAATAATATTCACAATCTTTAAACTAACACAAGCACTGGCCCTATGATTGAAATATTACAAAAACTTTAATTGAACTTCCCAAACAGTTTCAACATAATAAAAACACAAAGTGGTTTTACCTATTGCTATAAATATTGAACTTCAAACTGTGTGTCTGTTTTATTAATTCTGTACACTTTATGTTGCTAATTCTGAAAGAGACTAAAATTTCTCACACTTATTACATTTTAATATTTTATTACAATGTTATCAACTAAGGCATCTTGACTTAAAAATTCTCAAAATACTCAAAAAAAAAATATTTAAAATATCAGTATGTATTATGTTCAATATATTTTTTCAGACAACAAAGAATCTTTTCAAGATGCTCCTCTCCTGTATCTCTGCATTCTTTGTCTTTCACCTCCTTATAAACATCTTCAGGCATGACGTCTTTTGAATACAATTTCCTTGCTAGAACAAATGGATCAATACCTGATTTGATAGTCACATCAGTACATTAAACTAAAGCTCGTCTAATCCATTCAGGATTCAGAGAACCATTTGGAGTGTAAAGACAGAATATGAAGCTGTTTGTATTCATATTAGAAAGAAGAGACCAACTACAACATAGTGGTTAGTTAATGTATGTTGTAGTGAGGTTGACTTAACAGGTTTGGTAATAATATGATTGTATTATTATAGTGAAAACAAATCTAATACCTACATCTGTTCATTTGAAATGGATATACACTATGACCTTAATATTAGCCTCACTATTTAAAATCAAAATATGTTTTTAAGAGAGCTACATGACTTTGGTCGTATCTTCAAGTGACACATTACTAAATAATAGAATATAAACACAAACAGGAACTGTTAGTAATAAATCAGAGAGAATAAATCACCTATAATGGACTGGTTAGTTAATGTTTATAATTATGTTTTAATCAGAAGGTTTGGCCAATATACATGCACATTGTGGCAATGTTTAAAATGTAATATTTATATCTATTTGAGCAAGAATACTTTCATTGGCCTTCAATGTTGTGGTTGACATTATCATAAAAGGACAAACAAGTATATATGCTAAGTATAAAGTATAAAGTAGTATTTACCATCTTCAAGTGATTGTATCAAATCTAGCTCCAAATTATTAGGATTGACTCCTCTTAATAGTATTCAATATTTTAATTATGCAACTGTATTAGTTCGTTGTTCAGTAGATATTGTGATCAAACTAAAAGGGACGATAGATATAGGGTTTTGATCACCAAAACTGTCAACTTTGCTCTAACATATCTATATTTTCTTTTGAGTATGTTTTTATAGCAGTACTACATTTTTTTTTATACATACTTTGAAAGATTTACATGAGAAATGACACACCCCATGCATTCATTGTAAGGATATTTTTGTTTTTCAGGACTAATTTAATGTTATATTCACTATCTTGAAGTGTAAAGGATAGACATTCATCCTCCTCAATATGATATGGAAGAGAATCATTATACTACATACATATATCTATATTAAAATAATTGTTTGAAATGCAGTTAGATCAATCAGAGCATTGAGATTTTTAGCTACTATAAAGCGTGTTAGCCATTTATTGTTCTTACGTGTATCATATACCATCTGAGCCAAAGTCTTTAGCAGAAGAACCATCTAAAAGTAGACATTGGTCAACATCTTAACAATTTAAAAAAAATAATTTATTACCTTTTGTTTGCTTGCCAATTGTAGGAAGCTCAAAGTATGTACTATGTCCACAGCCTTTTCTTTTTCATATATATTTGTTGAGTTATTTAAAGAGATATTACATAAAAACTCTTGTTTTCTGCTTGTTTATTACCTTGTATACATTTTAAGCTTGTTATGTGAGGGACTTCATAACTCTGACAAAGGTGTGAAGGTTTTTGGAGCAGAGGCATCATTAACAAAGTCTTCTATAGTTAGTTATTTTTTTTAATTTAGACCATCCAATCAGCTCAATGGATTGAATTAATGGAGGTATCTCCTGTACTAATACATTGTCATTCCAAAATGGATCAGTACAGTATTTACAATAGATTTTAAGTAAAAATGAGTGAGATGAATGCTACCATATTGATCACCTGAATTGAACTCTCCACATTCTTATAGTTGAACTTGAAAGAGTAGTAGATTGTTGAATAGAAGCTATTGCAAACTATCATAACTCGTATGATCTCTAGTAATTAGATGTACAACAGTACTGTATCTCTAAATTTATTGATTTAAGTAATAACATAATGGATATGATTGTGTTAATCTATAGATTGTAGCAAGCTATAAGCACCATTTTTCTTATATTGCATCAATGTTATCACATTCAGAGGATGGTACTACCATATATAGTATGATAAATTGAGAGAAGGTTAAACAAACATTGTTAATGAATAGGAACTTACCATACAACAATGAAATATATCTTATCTTATAAAAAAATAAGATCTTTAAGTGTGTTATTTTCAATTTGTTTTTGTGTGTGTCTAAAACATATGAAAAATCTTTAAACATATGATTGTACATATATCTTAAAAAAAAAAAAAAAAAAGAAAAAAAAAAATATAAAAAAAAAAAAATACATATATTTATGTCATGTTTTGTATATTGATAGGATTGTGGATATAGCTCCAATACTTTCTTAATGCTTTTTATAATAAAAGCAAGACCACATTCCTTTGATTATATCTAATCATTCATTGTTATAGTTCGAGATGTATTAACTGGGAAATGTCAAGATTTTTAGTCAAGTCTCGATCAGTACTGCTAATTCTTCTCTGGGACTTCCTTATGTTTGCTCATTTAAGCTTCATTAGAGGTTTTGCAGCAACTAACTATGCTGAAGATAATAATGATGCTCATGACATTATCTTTGATATTGGATTATTGTCTTATTTTCTTTTTATATCCTTTATTTGGTCTACTTCTGATGTAAAAATAGGTAGGTATACATCTATCATTACTGGTGTGTATCTGTCATTTTTATCATGGATAATTGCTGGCTTGGCTTTTATCATAAAGAGTTCATCACATTATAATGGGCTGTTTTATATAACAAGTGGTGTTGCCTATTTGCTACAAGTGATTGGATACTCATGTGTGTACGATCAAATATTATTCAATTTAATATTGATCAAGCCATTGGTGCTTCGGGTGATGAACTAAGTGCTATTATATATTGGCACTCAATGAGTATCGCCTGTAATTTTTTTCATTAACGTAATTGTGCAATGTTTGATAAATCAATTTATCATTGTATCCTACGTGTTATCAGGTGTGGCTGTCACTACAGTCATTATCACTAACTTTCTCTATAAAACGTTGGCTGGATACTACATGTCACATTGTTAATCTGTCAAATTGATTGCTAAAGTACTCAACTATGCCAGAAAAAACAAGTATCCCAGGAATCGTAGTGCCTTGACCTATTGGGAAGAGAATTACCCTTCTAGAGTGGAACTAGGTAAGGAAAAATATGGTGGACCATCACAGAGGAGCAAGTAGAGAATGTTAAGGTAGTTATGCGATTAGCACATTATTTATCTGTATTGTTGGTCTCGTTTGTGGTGAGAATATAAATGGATTAGTTATTATAAAGCAAATGAAGAAATGTCTTTTATTGATGCTTTATGTTGAAAAATGGATTATATGCTTTAGTAGCTTTGCTTTTAATTCTTTTCTATCAGCTAATTAACATCCTTGTTTTCAGAATTTTATTCCAAGGTATGCTTAAAGAATTGGAGTTGGACTGGTATTCTCATTATTTACAACAATATATTCTGTCATAATACTTGCCTCCAAAGACCATTTTCATTTTGAAAATAAATCATACAAATTTACCATTGTTTTTCAAGTTTTGTATGGAATTTCATATACTTTAATTTGCCAACATCCTTAGCATTCACAATAGCTCAATCTCCACATGAAATGAGAGGTTTATTGATTGGACTGTGGTATGCAGCACGTGGCATTGGTTATATTTTACTATGAACAGCAAATATCTATTTAAGTGTGAAAGTGGGGATGGCATGTCAAGTGTTCACTATTTCATAGTTAAGAGTGTGCTTGTTCTTATTATTCTTATAGTTTTCATAATATTAGCTAAATGTTACAAGTTACGTGTGAGAGAAAATGAAGTCAATGTACATTTAATAGTTGAGGAACATTATGAGAGATATATGGACCAAGAAGTAGAGTATAGGGAAGAGATGGAACACTCACTTGAGTATGCTAACTGATATATTTCTACATCTATCCATATATGTATGTATATGCCAATATATATATATGTATATAAAACTTTTTATATATATATTTAGACTTTTGTTATGTTTATATAAGCAAGTTTTTAAACAAAACATGCATGGTGTTTATAATGCTCTGGTGTTAAAGTCTTTAGACTGTTGATATTATTAGATCTCTGAATATATATATATATAATATACATTTTTAAAAAATAAAATCTTTGTCATAGAATCTCTATCACATTTAATGAACTAAGTTGCATTAGAAATAAGCAAATTTGTACGCAACTCAATAAAATTCCTATAAGGTTTAGCATAAAAGTAATAATTATGAGAGAACTGGAAAGAATACGTGTCAGTCCAATCACTGCTAATATAGTACTGGCTATCATAACTTTAAATTCAGCTGTTAATGTTAATAGACCCATCATAGGACAAAGAAGAAGAGTCATTATTTTTGAAATTCATAAAGCAATGAAAACATACTTAACAGGCTGATTGCTAGTGGCAGATATCTCCATCAAACTGACAAAAAAGAACGTATAGTCCCAGAGAGTACTAGTGTAGTTGAACTAATCACAGTAATAATAAATGGGCTACTTTGTGAGGAATACAACAAAATGTACAATATTTTTTCACATATCATGTTAAAACGCTTCTAAATGGGCAAAGCAGCATTAACACTTCTAGCCGGGGTCGTAAAACGAAAAGCGTGGCCGTAAAACGTGCAGAGCGATATAGCCGATGCAGTCTCACAATATAAATTTTGTATGTTTCATCATTCTATAATTCACTCAATTTCACATTTTACTAATGACTCTGTATCATACACATGGGCTATGCAAATGTAGTCCTGCTCGTAATTATTATAAGGTATTATGACAATCAAGTCTGCCTCCTAACTAAATGAAAGTAATGTCCTTCACATTTGTAAATCATAAACTAATCAAGTTATGGAAGTAATACTAAGTTATATGTAATCATTGTAGAATGAATTTAGAGTCATATAAACATTGAACTAAAGTGGACCTAGGTAAGGACAAATATGGTGGACGGTATGATTTGATTAAAACATTAATGAGAACTCACTTTTATTTTCAATTAATATCTTTCCTTTTAGTATGTCTAGTTCCTCTATAAGAGCTATCAAGAGAGAAAGCAATTAAAATTCGTGTGCTTGGTTTCCTTAACTTTCACATATCCTGTTTTAATCCACCATATTTTAACTAAGACATGTAACTTCATATAGAAGCCATTCCTTTGCTCATTTCAATTTGGTTCATGTAGTAAGTATTCGTTTTGACTCAATAAGGTGTGAAATACTTTCAAAATATCAGAAATGATTTTTTAAATATTTTATGTTGTCATGAAACTTAATTTACTTGCCAATTGAATATTAGTAGAAACTAATACAAACATGCAGCAAAAAATCACATATTATCAAAAAAATAATAAAGCTTCATTAGTTTCTACATAAATTTATGAATATATATGCATATATATGTATGGCTTTGAAATGTGATAATTTCTTCAGTGAAGCATGGAATTACAGGTATGCAAGACTTAGAGCACGTCTTTAGTTATGTCCATAGAAAATAATTGACATTTTTCAATTCAAGAAACTTAAGAGAGCAAGAAGACTTTTTAAAACAATTAAAAGAGCAGAATGATGTGTGCAATGTGAAGATGAACAAGATCAGAAAGGAATTGAAGTTAGAAGATAAGTTATGTATAGAGAAATTATGCTGAAAATGCTATAGTATAGTTTATTTCGGCCAGACTACGAATCAGTGCCAGAAATATCACTAAATCTATCCTTTTATTATGCAAGGCAAACCTATCTACCTATGTATTCATAGTTTAGTATATAGCCAGCCACACACATTATTTACAAGATGACTTCCACATGCTCTCCTTTTCAAAACAGCAATAGCATTACCTTTGTATGACATTTTGCACGTTCAGATGTTATTATTACAAGGAAGTGTTTGCTGTTCGCATATATTCCAGGATAGTCCTATACATACAGTACCACTAAAAGTACAATAGCTTACCCTGTTTCTCCTCTGGTCACCTTCTCAATCTGTTCTTGTTTCTCTACTAATACTTTATCAGTAGCTAATGAAGCTAACCATAACTACTACTAACAGTATCATAGCTAACTCTTTTCTCTCTGGTAATGTCTATATTTGTAATGCATTTTCCTTGTTCATTCCATCAAATAATTTCAGCTTCTCCGTTTATATTATGTACATATTATATCATTAATCTACATACGTGATAAAGTGTTACTTGAAATTGGAATGATCTATTTCTTGTCAAGATAAGGTAAAGCCTCTTCAAGTTGTGTAAATGTACCTCCTGTAAATGCCCATTTTTCTAAAAAAAAAAAAATAATTTATCTGTTTTGTACTCTTGATATCAGTAAGTACAGACTGATGTATATTGAGTTTGAAGACCCAGTTGTTCCAATCCTCTTGTACTGGTCGTAGGATAACTGCCTGTTTAGGAAGATAAGAGAAACCGTATGAAGTAATATTATGGTAATGAAGCACTAAATTATAACATATCAACCTGTAGTCTTTAAAAGCTGTTGCTTATACAATTTGTTTATGAAGTATTGTTAGGATCTTTTGACTCTCTTTTATTTGTCTATCTTTCTCCTTGTTTGTGCTATGTAGTCATGATAACCATTAGTAGAAACAGCAACTACAATCAGTGGGAAATAATGATAGTAATAGGAATAATCTAAGTGTAGCCACTGTTAGAAAATAAATAACTAGATGATTAGTGTCATCACCACTATATTTTATGGTATGTGCATGACTGGCTGGGGACTGTAACAAGTACTATATTATGTTCTCTTCATTTTTTTTCTTGTTAATTTCAATCATTTCAATCTCTCTTTGTTTTCCTATTAATAATTTATGAGTAGCATTAGAACATAACCATAGTATGTACTACTCACAGTACTACAGCTCACCTTCTTTTAGGTCTGGTTAACTTCTCAATCTCTTCTTTCTCTACTAATAATAAATCAATAGCTATAAAAACATAAACATATATGATATGTAGTATTAAAACAGCACTATAACTCACCATTTTTCTGTCTGGTTGACTTTTTAGCTCCAATACATTTGCTTCCAATGCAATTTGCCATACAAGATTCAGCTTTCTCTGTTTACAATAATTCTATTGCTATATCTCTACTAATTTATATGTACCTGTTAAAGAGTTTAGTTCATGATTGGTCTTGTGTTGTTCGCTGTCCACATTGATATAATCTAATATACAAAAAGTATAAAAAATGATTTTAAGATTAGAAAAAAATGTGTGACAAGGATAGATAAATGGCATATATATGAAATAGGAAGATTGGTTGGAAATCATTACTTCTTAAATGATTAAAGCAGCAAGGCAATATTAATTTTGATATTCAATCTGTTTTGAGATATAAACAGTAAAAAACTCAACATTAGTTTTTTACACAAATATATGCAGAAAAATTGTTTGGTTATGTTAGGGATGTGGTAATTTTATTACTGGAAGTACGAACAGCAGGTGTGCAGACATAGAGCACATGTTTAGTCTGTTTAATCATGTAACACAGAGAATACTTGACAGTTATTACGATAAAACTTGAAACAGAGCAAAGAGAAACAAATTTAATTCTAAGCATGCATCATTATATTTGATTTGTTAAATATTGTCCTCAATAGTCCATACACCAAGCCCAGCTTTGTCTCATTACTGTTTTGCATTTCCAAACAAATGTCTTATTAAATAACAATAACAAATTATTTAATTAAAATGATGTTCTTCACATTGTGACATTTGATATCATAAAACAAAGGAAAATTAGCAATGCAACAACTACAACTAGAATTTAATTACAAAATGCACGGCATAGTACAACATTATTCCTTAATTATATATATATATATATCAATTTGATCAAGGTTCAAATGAATAACAACATTAAGCCTTATAAACATTACAATGAAATAGGTCTGTGAATTTAGGTCATACCTATATCTCTTTCGATGAATTTGTTATATTCATTGAAAATAATATACCCTTTACTTCAACAGGGTAATATTAAGTGCTCCTAAATGTCTAGACTATTATCAGCATATCTATGTATACCGACATTGACAGGATGATACTATAGGTACTAGGAGGATGATCCAAATTTATCAATATCAGTTTGTCATAACTACATATAAACAGGTTAATAAAATATAAGTAAATAACATATTGTTACTTATGAACGGACTTTCAAGACCTTTCACACAGATGAAAGTAACCTATCCAATTATAATCATTTTCCTCATAACTAATCACTCCAGTATATACTAATGAAATATTTCTCCACTTGGATCTATATTATGAGTAACACAGCATTGATTTAGTATACATTGATTCTTTGTGCACTTTTCCCTCATTAGTTTTCTATTGGTTGCTGTTTCTAGTCTGTTACAATAGCTACAAGATAATATGATTGACATGTGATGCTAATACCCCATGTCCACTTCCTGGATAAAGCTGTCTTCTTTCAATCAATGTGAACTGATTAAAATAATGTTGTAGGAGAAGAGAGACTTAACAAAGTGGAGGCAATTTGTCTGGGCCTGTATCTTAATTTTACACAGTGTTGTATTCTAATTTATAAGCTCAGCAAGTGGTTTGGAAACAGAGATCTTATGTGCACCACTGAACTTATTGATTGAAATTGGCCTTCAATAAGTATCGTCACAGCTACTTCAGGTTCTGTCACAGTAGTATCACAATCAATATCTTAATTACAGGATGATCTATAAAAGCAAAACAATGTCACAATAACATTATAATAAAAAAGATAGTTTTGGTATGCTGACATGTTGTGAACATAGAAAATGATTACTTGAAAAACATAGACTTATTGTGGACACAATAGAAGAATGTCATAATTGAACTTGATGAAGATGATAACAACAAATGACATTTACAATCGACATGATGATGAAGAATGACAGACAGTTAATAAATGAAGCACTACAAGCAATAACAGAACCTACACAACAGCATGTTATGATCCATGGCACAACTTAACAGAGATTTTTAAAATCGACTTTTATCAAAGAGGTAAATTTATATTTTTTTGTTATGTTTTAATCATTTCAAAATAGTCTGAATGGGTTTTTTTCTGTTTGTAATGCATTCCCATACACATAGTGGGGTTTATTTATGGTTTTTTTTATATTTCAACTTCATTCGTTATAGCTACATTAGTATAGTGCCTTTACCTACATCTATATATGAGTAGACTTCTCTTTTACAGTTATTCAGTTCATTATAGTTTTCTTAGGTACCATCTGTTTCTCTTTTACTGATTCAAGCCCCAAGCTATTTTTTGATTAACGAAATTCACGAGATCACATTCCTCATGTCTTCCTATACTATGGAAAATACAATAAATCTTTTCTTGTGGGTCATGTCATATTTAAAAACGTCAAAAGACCGGCTGGTTGTCAGGAGACTGCTTTCTTTGAAACTTTAATTTTGGTCGAGTTATTAAAAAGCTATGATAATTTTTTTACCAGGAGGGTGAACACAAATAGACTATAGTTAACCAACATTCTTTCTCATACTATACATAAGTTACACTACAAGAAGGAACTTTTGCTTTAAATACAAATAATAATTATTTATTTACTCATGTATACCTTCAAATGATTTTGTTTCTATTATCAAAGATGGACCTGTCATTAAGCTCTCATTTGTACATACACTGATTTTGGTCACTTGACAAAATATGTCTATTACTGACTTGTAGTCTGAGAAGCAATGTTTGCCCCTGTTATGGTCCTAATACATAACAATAGCTTCTAAACACAACATTAATAATGGCACGTTTTATATATTTCCCACTATATCAATGACATCATTATATAATCCCTTATATATAGTTGATGGTTTCATCTCACTAAAACACTTCCCAGGTATATCTTGAGTACCTTTAGCGACATAGTACTTTTCGCAATGAGAGGTGTAACACACTAAAAAGTTTAGAAAGGTCATTTTGATCTGATTAAGATTGGGATTAAGTTCTCATATAATTTTGGTACAGTATATCAAATAACCCAAAACTAACTATTTTGTTGCTATATTGTTCAGTAAGGGAGTGACAGAACATTCTTCAATAATACTTGTAGTGAAAAAAATAAATTAATACAATACATTAGTATATAATCTTAATTGATTGTTAGGAGGTGACAGATGAAACATTGAATCTACAGAAAGTTTTATAAATTTTATAAAAATATATATTATAAATCACTTACCATACTCTTTGAGTAATATCATTTGCTACACATCTTCTGATTGTAGACAGTACGAGGATACAAGTGGAATAATATAGTTTGAGTTTTTAAGTAACTAACTTTTGTTTTACTACACTGTTACGGAACATATGCTCCCCATTTCTTGAAATATTTGGTGAATAGCTAGAGACTAGAGATATTCCAGGGTGAGCTGATGAAGAAAACAAATGCTAAGTAACGATAATTCAGTTTTCTTTTAGTTCATAAAGCAAAAAATATTTCATATGGAGAAATTCAGATTCATCCACAAAGCTATAAAGAGATTTCTTTTGCCTAATGGTCTTCTAAACAAATAGTTGATTATTGTAGAGATAAAGCTAGTTTTCTATATTGTTTCTAAGATCAGTCATTCCTAACATATATATATATGATATACAGTATAGATATATATATATATTATATATATATATATATATATATATATATATATATATATATAAAGTGATGGCTAACAAGTGAATAATGGAGTTCAACAAGATGATATACTCTTCAATATCCTGTATTTTTTAGATAAATTTTGATTGAAGTTGTTTTAATTCTAAATTATGTATTGGACAGATCATATACAGTATAATGTATTTGATATAATGGATATGGTGATGTACTATATTAGATTGTAGCAAACTATCAACATCATTTTTCTTATATTGCATCAATGTTATCACATTCAGAGGATGATACTAATATGATAACTTGAGAGAGGTTAAACAAACATTGTAATGAGATAGGAACATAACCATACGACAATAAAATCCATCTTATCTTATCAAAATAGTAGGTGTCGGATTGTTTATTTTTCAATTTTCTTGTGTAAGAACATATCAAAAACAAATCTTTTGACATATTGTACTAATATAATACATGTGTGTATATTGTAGTATTGTTGTATAGCTTCAATCTTATCTTAATGCTTTTATACTGAAAGGAGTAACCCCATTCTTTTGATTATATCTAATCATTCATTGTTGTAGTTCTAAATGCATTAACTGGAAAATGTCAAGATTTTTTGATCACTTCTCTCCATCAGTACTGCTAATTCTTCTCTGGCTTTTTGTATGTTTGCCCTCATTTAAGCTTCATTAGAGGTTCTGCGGCAACTATTTATGCTGAAGAGAATATTGATTGTTCATCATATTATCTTTAATATTGGATATTGTCTTATTTTCTTTTTATACCCTTAATTTGGTCTACTTGCTGATGTAAAAATAGTAGGTATACATACATCATCAGACTGGTGTTGTATCTGTCATTTTTGTCATGGATAATTGCTGGCTTGGCTTTTTTATCATAAAGAGTTCATCACAATATATGTGCTGTTTTATATAACAAGTGGTGTTGCCTATTTGCTACAAGTGATGGGATCCTCATGTGTACGATCAAATATTTTCAATTAATATTGATCAAGCCATTGGTGCTTCAGTGTGAATTGACCAGTTTCTAGGATATATTGCACTCACGGGAGTGAGCCTGTATTTTTTTTCATTGACATAATTATGCACTGTTTGCTAAGTCAGTTTTGTATTACGGTCGTATGTGCTATCAGGTGTGGCTGTCTACTACGTCCATTATCACAACTTTTCTCTGATAACATTGGTTGATACTACCACTCAATTATTACTCCTGGTCAAATGAATCTTTATATTAAGGTCTTCTGAAATACTCAAGTTTATGCGCAGAACAATAAGTAATCCCCCAGGAATCGTCGTGCCTTCAATCCGATTGGGAAGAGAATTACCATCCAGATTGGGACCTAGTAAGGACAATATGGTGACCCATTTACAGAGGAGCAGTATAGAATGTTAGGTAGTTAGTCCATGGGGGGGGGGGGGGGGGGGGGGGACACCATTATTTATCTTGTTGTTGGTCTTGTTTGTGCTCAGAACAGTAAATGATTTATTACTATAATCAAATGAGACGCGCCGTTTTTGATTGTTTTATTTCAAACATGGATTACATGCTTTAGTAGCTTTACTTTTAATTCTCTTATATCAGTAATTATACATCCTTTTTTTTAACAAGTACAATTCCACAGTAATCGTAAAAGAATTGGAGATTGGCTGGTATTCTCATTATGTACAACAATATATTCTGTCATAAGACTTTCTCCAGAAGACCGTTTCAATTTTAAATAACCTTGGTACCATTTCACTGTTTTTTTTCTCAATTTTATATGGAATCTTTCTCTTTAATTTTCCAACCCTTTACTCACAATTCCCTCCAATAAATGAGGGGTTTTATTGTTGGGTGGTATCACACTGGCCTGGTTATATTTTACTAAAACAGCAATATTTTTAGTGTGAACAAATACTTAAAGTGTTCACTATTACAAGTTTAAGGTGCTTTCTTATTTTCGTATTTCTAATATTAGCTAAATTTACAAGTTACGTTGAGAAAAATAGCCCAATTTACATTTAATGGTTAGGGACATTGAAGTTATGACCAGAAGTGGGTATGGAAGAGGGAATCTCTGATATGCTCAATATTTCATTCTATTTATTAGTAATTTCCAATAATTTTGTATTAAAAAACTTTTTTATTTTTTTTAGACTTTGTTTAGTTTTTAAGCAAGTTTTTAAACAAAAATGATGGGTTTATAAGCTTGTAATTAAGTTTTTGATGCTGATTTATTATGAATAATTTACCTATTTTTTCAAAAAAAATTTGTCAAATTCTCTTCAATTAATAACCTTCAAAAATACCAAACTTGACGTAACTCAATTTTCTTATAAGTTTAACAAATACTATAGAAAATGAAAACGAACGGAAAAATTCATAATGTCAGCCAATAGTGTTTAAAACCCCTAACATAATTTTTAAATCAGTTGTTAATGTTAATAAACCTTCAAGCGATAAAGAAGAGATCCCCATAATTTTTTAAAATTATAAGCTTGGCCATATTTAACATTGTTCTAGTGGCGGATTTCTTACAAACTTACAAAAAGAACTAATATCCCAGGAGGGAAGTTAAACTGACCACAGTAAAAAAAATGGGGTGCTTTGTAAGGAATCGAAACTGTATTTTTTCCACAAATTTGTTTAGAAGATGTTAGGATCTTTGACTCTTTTTTTAATTTGTCTATCTTTCTTTGTTTGTGTATGTAAGTCATGATAACCATAGTAGAAAATGCAATACAATCAGGGGACATAATGATAGTAATAGGAATAATCTAAGTGTAGCCATGTTAAGAAAATAAATAACTAGATGATAGTGTCCTCACCACTAATTTTAGGGTATGTGCATGATGGCTGGGGAAGTAAAAAGTACCTATCTTAGTTCTCTTCATTTTTCTTGTTTAATTCTAATCATTTCATCTCTCTTTGTTTTCCTAGGTACTAATTATGAGTAGCATCTAGAACATAAACCTAGATGGACTACTAACAGTCTCCAGCTCACTTCTGTAGTCTGGTTAACGTCTCAATCTATGCTTTCTTACTAAAATAAAATCAAAGTATAAAAACCTAAACATTATATATGTAGTATTAAAACAGACATAAATCACCATTTGTCTGTTGTTGAGTTTGGTAGCCTCCAATACATGTGCTTCCAATGCAATTTGCCATAAAGATTCAGCTTCTTGTTTACAAAATTTTCTATTGCTATATCTTAATAAATGTATATGTACGGTAAAGAAGTTAGTCATGATTGGTCTTGTTGTTGTTCGCTGTCCCATACTAATCTAATATACAAAAATGTATAAAAATCATTTTAAGATTAAGAAAAAAATGTGGGACAAAAATAGATAATGGCAATATATGATAGGAAGATTGTTGGAATCATTACTTCTTAAATTGCATTTAAAGCAGCAAGGCATATTAATTTTATATGAAATCTGTTTTGAAGATACTAAAAGTAAAAAAATACATATTTTTACACAATATAGGCAGAAAAACTGGTTGGTTATGTTAGGGATATGGTAATTTACTTAATGGAATACGACAGCATGTGCAAGACATAGAGCACAGGTATAGTTGTTAGTTTCATGTACAAGAGCATACTTGAAGTGATTAGGGTAAAACTTGAACAGCTAATAATGTAATATACTGAGAAGCAAAGACATACACTACTGCAAATGATAGGTAAGTAAAGAAATGGGAAACAAGCACAATCTTACTGATGAAACCCGGCTGAATGCAATTCAACTGTAATAATAGATATTTGGGTAAATGTTGTTTGGACGGTGGAGGATGGGAGGTGCAAATAGGAAGGGTCAACACGATTGATTATGGTGTTATGCTAGTGGACGTGAGGGTTTGGGTTCGGGTGCATAATTAATATTGAGATGATATTTTAAAGATGGTTAGCACGAAACAAAAATAGATGACAATGACATAGATATTTTAACACAAGAAATTTAAAGTAAACAAACGGAATGACGAAGGCAACATGTATCGTACTGATGACAGCACATACACCACAGACATACAAATTGTTAAGTTGACCATTTAGCCATTGTGAAACTCAAATCCAATTAGAGATCATCCATAGGCTCATACTAAAGGCTATAGCCGCTAAAGATAACTAAGCACCAACCGGCCATGAATTGAAATGCTTATACCTGAGATTTACTTACACAACCAACTGAACTCTGGAGGAATTTGGGTAATCATGTTGTGAACAGAGAAAATGATTACTTTGAAAAAGAAAGACTTATTGTGGACACACACTAGATAGGAATGAATAATGAACTTGATGAAGATGATACAACAATGACATTACCCAGGACATGATGGGGAGAGGACAACAGTTAATAGATAAGCACTACAAAAATAACAGAACATACACAAAACAAACATTATGATCCAAGGCACAACTTAACAGAGATTGTTGATCGGACCTTTTATCATAGACATAAATTTATATTTTGTGTTATTAGTCGTGATTTCTGTTGGTATATCAATTTCCCATAAACAATCAGTTAGATTCATTTCATTGTTTATAGCTACAAGTATAGTGCTTTACCTATAATCTATATGATTAGACTTCTCGTTTACAGTTATAATGTATTTCTTACTGTACCATACTTTGTTTCTCCTCTTCAAGCCCCAGCTATTTTATTGATTAACGAAATTCACGTAGATCACATTTCTCATGGTCCTTCCTATACTATGTTATGGGAAATATACAATAAATCTTTTCTTGTGGGTCCTGTCAATTATTAAAATACGTCAAAAGAAACCGGCTGGTTGTCAGGAGAGACTTTACTTTTAAACCTTTAAATTTTTGTCGAGTTATTAAAAAAGCTCTGAGAATTTATTTTGAACCAGAGGGGTGAACACCCATATACTCATCTTCAAACCCAACATTCTTTCTCATACTATACCTAAGTTACACTCCCGAAGGAACTTTGGCTTTTAAATCAAATAAATAAATTATTATTTACGTCAGGGTCTACCTTCAAATGATTTTGTTGTTTCTATTATCAAGGATTGACCTGTCAGTAAGCTCTCATTTGTACCTACACTGAGTTTGGTCCTTGAGACAAAATATGTCCTTTACTGAATTGTAGTTCTGAAGCAATGTTTTGCCCCTTTTATGTCTAAATACATAACAATAGACTTCTAAAACCGCCCAACATTCAGTAATGGCACTTTTCTATATTTTCCCCTATCCATCAATGACATCATTATATGATCCACCTTATATTAGTTGAGGTTATCACTCCTAAAACCCTTCCCAGGTATATCTTCGAGTACCTTTGCGGCCATAGTACTTTTCGCAATGAGAGGGTAACCAACACTGAATAAATTTTAGAAAGGTCATTTTGATCTGATTAGATTGGGATTAAGTTCTCATATAATTTTGTTACAGTATATGCAAATAACCAAAAACCTAACTATTTGTTGCTATATTGTTCAGTAAGGGAGTGACAAAGAACTCTTCAATAATACTTGTGTATGAACAAAATAACTTAATACAATACATGTAGTATATCATCTTCATTGATCTTGATTCGATGTGACAGATGAAACATTGAATCTACAGAACTTTTATAAATTTTATAAAATATAGATTATAAATCACTTACATACTCTTTGAGTATATCAGTTGGCTACACAAACGTCTCTGATGTGGTAGACATACGTACGAGATACAAGTAATAATATAGTTTGAAGTTTTAGTAAACTACCTTTTTTTTCTACACCATCTTTGTTACTGAACATATGCTCCCCTTTCTTGAAATAATTTGGGTGAATCCTGAGGACTGGAGATCATTCCAGGGTGAGCGGAAGAAAACAAAGCATAAGTAATGATAATCAGTTTTCCTTTTAGTTCATAAAGCAAAAATATTTCAATATGGAGAAATTCAGATTCATAACCAAGAAAACTAGAAAGAGATTTCTTTTGCCTACCGGTCTTCTAAACCCATACGTTGATTATTGTAGAGATAGAATCTAGTTTTCTATTATTGTGCTAAGCTCAGTCCTTCCTAACATATCGTATATTATATATACAGTATAATAAATATAAAGTGATGGCTAACCAATTGAATATGGAGTTCAACAAGATGATATCCCTTCATATCCTGTAATTTTTTAGATAAATTTTGATTGAAGTTGTTTTCATATTCAAATTATTGTACATTGACAGATCATATACAGTATAATGTATTTGATATAATGGATTGGTATGATTAATATCCTAGATTGTAGCCAACTAGCACCAACATTTTGCTTATTTGCATCAATGGTTATCACATTCAGGATGATATGATACTAATCTGAATAATTGAGAGAGGTTTCAACAACACTTGTAAAGAATAGACAAATAACCATAACGCATAAAATACATCTTATTTAATCAAAATAATGTCGGATCGTTGTATTTTCAATGTTCTGGTGTAAGAACATATTCAACAACAAAAATCTTTTGAACATTAATTGGTACTAATATGAATACAATGTTTGTATATTGGTAGTGATTGTTGTATTAGCTTTCAATCATTATCATATGCTTTTATACTGAAAGTAAGATCCACTTCCTTTTTTGATATATATCTATCATTCATTGTTGTAGTTCTAAATGCATTAACTGGGAAACTGTCAAGTTTTTTGATCAATTCGCCATCAGTACTGCTAATTTCTTCTCTGTATTTTTTGTATGTTTGCCTCATTTAAAGCTTCATTTAGAGGTTTCTGCAACAACTATTCATGCTGAAGATAATAGTGATGGATCATCATATATTACTTTTTGAATGTTGTGTGTTTCAGATTTTTTTTTTTATTGTTTTTCTTTTGGTCTAATGTTTTGCTGATGGAAAATGAGTTATGTATCCCTCTATCATTACTGTTTGTTTTACTGTCATTTTTGTTCATGATAATTGCTGGCTTGTTTTTTTATCTGTTTAAGGTTATCACAATATATTGCTTTTTTTATAACAGTGTGGTTTCGCCTATTTGCTACAAGTGATGATACTCAATTTGTATCGAAACAAAATCAAATGGTTTCATTGTGGTTTGGTAATATTGATGTTAGCCTTTTTGGGTTTTTTTTTTTTGTTTTTCTTTTTATCATTGGTGTGAACTAATTCTTATTAATTGGCACTTCACTTGTAGTTTTTGTTGTACTTGCATTTTTGGTATTTTTCTCCCCCACAACTTTCATTGATCATATATCTCTAAGAATGGTATTGTCTTTAGTCCGTTTATACCATTTGACGTCGTTATTTGCTGATGTAAAGTGGTAGGTATACCTCTCATACTGGTCCTGTATCACTCATTTTTCTCATGGATAACAGCTGGCTTGGCTTTTATCATAACAGTTCATCACAATATATGTGCGCGCTCGAATCCTTCAAAGTGGTATTGCATTTGTACAAGTGTTGGATATATGTTACCATCAATATTATTCAATTTAAGTAGATCCAGCCATTTGCTTCGGGTATGACTAAGTTCTATACTATATGGCATTCATGAGTTCGATATAATTTTTTTTATTTGACATAGTGTTGAATGTTGCCTAAGTCAGTTTTCATTCCGTCGTATGTGATATCAGCAAAAGTGTGGCTGTCTCTACAGTCATATAACTAAAATTTCTCTATAACATTGGCGGGATACTACAGGTCACATAGTATACCCCTGTCAATTGAGTGCTGACCTACTAAACCTCTGCAGAAAAAAATACGTATCCCGGAATCGTGTGCCTTAACCTATTGGGAAGAGAAGTACCATCAGGTTGGACCTAGGTAAGAAAATATGGTTACTGACAAGGGAGCAATCAATGAAGAGTATCCGCCGTATTTTTGATTGTTTTATGTTCGAGAACATTAAATGGATTACTATAAACAAATGAAGCTCCGTTTTTATTGTTTAGCAAAATGATTACTTTTAATTCTCTCTTATATCATTTAATTATACATCCTTTTTTTAACAATACATTCCAAGTATGCTTAAAAGAATGAGTTGGACTGATTATTCTCATTATTTACAACAATATATTAATGTCATAATACTTTCTTACAAAGACCGTTTTCATTTTGAAATAACTTGGTACAATTCACTTTTTTTTTCACTGTTTTTTTCTCAAGTTTATAGGAATGTCATATGCTTTAATTTTGCCAAATCCTTAGCGTTCACATGCTCAATCTCACTGAAATAGAGGTTATTGATTGGACTATGGTAGCAGCACGTGGCATGGTTATATTTTATAATGAACAGCAAAAATATCTATTTTAAGTGTGACGCAAGATGACATGTCAAAATGTTACTATTATGTTAAGAGTGTGCTTGTTTTTATTTATTCTTATAGTGTTCATAATATTAGCTAAATGTTACAAGTTACGGTGAGAGAAATGACGTCATGTACATTTAACTAGTTGAGGACATTATGAGAGATATATGGACCAAGAGGTTGAGTATAGGGAAGAGATGGATACTCACTTGAGTATGCTAACTATATATTTTATATCCTATCCATATATATGTATATTGCCAATATATAATTGTATACAATTTTTATTTTATTTAGGACTTTTGTTATGTTGATTATAAACAGTTTTTAACAAAAACATGGATGTGTTTCATAATGCTCTGTATTAAGTCTTTTACTGCTGATATTCTTACTGAAATATTACTCTTTTTTTTTTCAAAATAAAATCTTTATCATAGATTCTCATCAGCTTTTAATGATGCTAAGTTGCAATAGAAATAGGTAACTTGTACGTAACTCAATAGTATTCTTATAAGGATTTAACATAATAGCTATAGTATATTAATGAGAGGAGATATCGAACTGGAAGAAAGATATCATCAATACATGTTCGTCCAATCATGTGTTAAAACCGTACATGCTATCATAATTTTAAACTCAGTTGGTAATGTTAATAAACCTATCATGCGCTAAAGAAGATGAGTCATAATTTTTAAAATTAGTTAAAGCAATGAGACCATACGTAACCAGGCTGATTACTAGTGGCGGATATCTCCATCAAACTTACCAAAAAGAACGTATATAGTCTCAGAGAGCAAAGTTGAACTGCCACAGTAAAAATAAATGGGGTGCTTGTAAGGAATACAAGAAACTGTACAATGTTTTTCACATATCGTGCTAAGAAGGCTTCTATAATGGCCATGGTTTGCGAGAAACTTTAACTATGATCGTCAATGGTCCGGAACAGAAGGCGTTGACGTAAACGCGTGACAACGATATATGTAAATTTTCTAATGTCCTTCAATTTGTCAAAATCATAAATAATCAAGTTATGGGAAGTAATACTAAAAGTATACGCATGCACGCTAAGATCCATGGAATTGCCCTAAGGGTTTATAGAATAAACTAATGCATATAATATTATGTATCTTATTTATGTTATAGTCCAGATCTAATCATTGCATTGAGTCCTCCTTGTCCTCCTTTGCTAGTCCTACCTTATATCTTCTTGAAATTCCACCTCCATGGTTTTCCTCTTTTAATTTTATGACTTTATCTCTTTGACCATTTGTTAAGGAGTTGTGAGAATAGCAATGACAACTCTAAGGATCGATATATATGAGGACTTAAGGAAAATAAAGACCGGGATTGTTAGATAGTCTCTGTCCAACCACCAATGCCCTATGTTTTTCGCCTCATGGTGAATGCTTCACTGGTATATAACATTATCTGTGCATGTTTAGTAAATCCTGACCATGCATTCTAACTAATATAAAGTTATTGGTTTTGTAGTTGTAATCAACATTTGTAATATTTGCCAATAAAATGAAAAGTATTGTAACCTTATAACTTAGTGTCATAACTATTGTTTAATGTAATTCTATATATTGTAATATTCAGACAGATAAAAATATATAAATCATTTAAAACACGAAAATACTGACAATATTGTTTAAAAATCACAGACATTTCAGAAATATCATATCAATCTCCTACAATATATCTGAAATATGTAGACAGTATGATTTGATTAAAACATTAATGAGAACTACCTTTACTTTCAATTAATATCTTCCCTTTGTGTATGTCTAGTTCCTCTCTAAGAGCATATCAAGAGAGAATAACAATTAAATTCCTGTGCTTGGTTTCTTTAAATTTCTAGATCCTTTTAATCCACTATATTTTAAGACATTAACTTCTTATAGAAGCCAGGTTTCCTTTGCTTCATTTTCATTTGGTTCATGTTAGTAA
Organism: Gigantopelta aegis; assembly: GCF_016097555.1. Classification (NCBI taxonomy): domain Eukaryota; kingdom Metazoa; phylum Mollusca; class Gastropoda; order Neomphalida; family Peltospiridae; genus Gigantopelta; species Gigantopelta aegis. The sequence goes on from NW_024533275.1 coordinate 49,723, forward strand.
GTATTCGTTTTGACTCAATAAGGTGTGAATATTTCAAAATAATCAGAAATGATTTTTTATATTTTAGGTGTGTGTCATGCAAACTTAAATTACTTCGCCAATTGAATATTAGTAGAAACTAATACAAACAGTGCAGCAAAAAAAACATATTATCAAAAAAATAATAAAAGGTTCATAGTTTCTATATAAAATTTATGAATATATATGCATATATATGTATGGCTTTGAAATGTAATAATTTCTTCAGTGAAGCATGAATTACAAGTAATGCAAGACTTAGAGCATGTCTTTTATTAGTCCATAGAAAAATATTGACATTTTTCAATTCAAAAAATTTAATATATAGGCAACTAACCCAAGCAATGGCAGCCAAAAAACACATAATATCAAAAAATAATAAAAATGTCATTCTTTCTACACAAATTTATATAGAATATATATTATATATATATATAGATGTCATTTGAATTAGTTTTGGATTGTGATAATTTCTTCACTGAACCTGAAAACCATGGTATGTAAGACTTAGAAGCACATCTTAGTTATGGCCATAGAAAATAATTGACGTTTATCTTAAAACTTAAAGAGAGCAAGAAGACATTACAAAAAACAATTAAACAACAAAATAATGTTAGCAATGTGTCTAGAGCAGTGTGAAGAAGAACAAGATCAGAGACAAATTTAAGTTAGAAAATATGGATACAGAAATTGATGCTGAAATGCTATTGTATAGTTTATTCTGGCCAGACTAAGGTCAGCAGCCAGAAATATCACCTTAATCTATCTTTCACTATGCAAGCAAACCCCTATTGTACCTATGTATTCATAGTTTAGTGTATAGTCACACATATTATTTACAAAATGAGATGCACAAGCTCCACTTTCAATAACTGCAACAGCATTGCCTATTACATGATATTTTACACATCAGATGTTTATTATTACAAAAGGAAGGTTTTTTGCTGTTTGCATATATTCCAGGATAGTGCTATACATACAGTATCATTAAAAGTATAGCATAGCTTACCTTGGTTCAACTTCTCAATCTGTTCTTGTTTTCTACTACTAAACTTATCAGTAGCTATAGATATAAACCGATATGGTATGTACTACACAGTACCATAGCTAACCTTTTCTAATGATTAACTTCTCTATTACTAATGCTTCCTATTTCATTTTATCAGAATAATTTAAACTTCTCTGTCTATATTAGGCACATAGTGATACATTAATGACATGTACCTGATAAAGTGTTACTTGAAACATTGGTTTTGTTGTTCCTGTCCACACTAGTAAATCTAATACATAAAGAAGTCTAAAATCATATAATATTTGAAAGGATCTGGGACTAGGATAAAAGAATGCCAGATATATGGTAGCACATTGATTGGAAATCACTTACTGCTAAAATAATTCAAGCTGGTAGGCACAATACTAATTTTTCTAATCATTATATGTTTAGATACATAAAAAACCTAAACACTAGAAAACGTACACACAGTTAGGATTGAACACGGGACCTTATGATAAATAGGTCAACTTTATGCTTTTCAGTATCATCTGAGCTACTAAAAAGATATTAAAAAGCACTATAATTGTTGTTGAAATGGGATATAATAGTGGATATTAATAATTACATGATGAGTTGTAGAACCAACATTTTAGTGAGGAGTAGTAGGAGATTATACAAATGTAATAGATACATGTAAATTTTAGTCTTGCCCTTACCTTACAGAAAAACTAGGTGATACAAGTTACATGTAAATTGTGGAATATCCAATTTATCTTTGACTATTAATATTCTGTACCTTTTATATATTCTTTCTTCTTTTGTCATCATCTTACTTTTTTCTCAAATTTAATGAACTCAGTTATCTCATTTTCATTATGCTTTGTATCTTTTCAGCGCGTTGTTGCATTCTTGTAATGTTTCTAAAACAAGAGCATTGCAATCATATCAGTACATATGTAAGTGCTATTAATAAAAATATAACAAATGGTACTTTTACCAAACGTACAAAAAACATTTCTACAATAAAATTAACTGGTTGTCGAGTATGTATATAAAAGAAGAAAATATGTCAAAAAAGCAGAACCATGTAGCTACACTAGGTAGATGTAGATTCAAGCAATATAGTGGTCAATTGATCATGGACATGCCAAAAGTACTGTGTTTGGTTATCAGAATTATGCTAGCATATTGACCAATAAAACTACTTCATCTCATTTCGATTTCTACTCACTTATCAAACATGTGACAAGTTTAGTGCCTGGTTTGATAAAATCAGTAAAACATTTACTTTTCTATTGTGTCAGAAATGATTAATTTTCGAATTTAGTATATTGTCATGGAAACTTAATTTAGTTGCCACGAAAACCATTAGCACAATTAAACAACTAATCCAAATAATGCATCAAATATCACATTAGTTTCTGTACAACATTTATGTATATATGTGGGTTTGGTCATGTTTTTGAACCTGATAGTTGCTTTACTAGAACCTGGAATCGCAGGTATCACAGACTTAGAACCCTGTGTTTAGTTATGTCCATAAAAAAATACTTGACATTTAGCAATGAAAGAAACTTAAAAAAGAAAGAAAGAGAAGACAAATTTACCCCTGGCATGTAATACTATAAGTTGTGTGTCAAATGCATGTGGGTTAATTTAACAAAATCAGTCCAAAACAAAATATGTATAGAACTTATAATGAGAGTCAGTCATAGTCCATTTATTTGAATGGGAGTGTCTATCTATATAATGCACTGCATGTTAATGTTTCAATTTGAAACCTTAAACTCACTAATTTTTTCTTTAAGTGATGATTAATAGGACCTCATGACAAGCTTCAATGATTTTTAACATTGTTAATACAACTAAACTCATAGTATATAATGCATATCAAAGATATGTTATATATACAATATTGAGACAAGAATATTTTATACACATTGTAGAATTGGTCATTCATATTTAATACTTACATGGCTTGGAATGTGAAGTTTAGTATTGTGTCTAGGTACATCATCAATTTTGTTGGGGAAATAACTAAGAAGAAAACACATTAAAGATAATATAAAGTAGTTGAAATAAAACTCACCTTCTTCTTCTATAACTGCAGTTTAAAACCAAATAGTTGACGTGTTTTATTAATAAGAACAGGATCAGTTGTATCATCTTTACAACATAAAATATTGATTTGTCTTCACTTAAACAACAAGGTGTTCTGTTGTATTAAAAACTGGACAATTCCTAAGGATCTTTTTACAGTATCCCTATAATGAAATTTATCAGCAACTGCACTGTACCTTCTTTACTAACTTCACGAATATGATGACACCTTTTGGGACAAGTATATAATACTTCCATCCAATAAATAACATTTTGCTAATAACACTACTCCTCCTAAACTAGTACACAATAAGTAAATGGATATTTTGGCTTGTCAGCTTGAGAGAGAATGAATTTTTGGTGAACATTTACAAGAGAGGAGATTAACAACTACTGCAGAAAAAGACCTTCAGGAAAGGTCTCTCATTCCATATAAAACAAAGAATTTATTTTTTCAATAAAAGGTTGTCTAAGAGACTCTAAAAATTAGAAGTAGGTAAGACACAAGGAAGGGAATATTTCTCTTGAGTGGTAGAGGAGATAGAATAAAAAAATATTCCACCAAACCCCAAAACATTTTACGTGAGAACTCCTTTGAAAATCCTTGAAACAGAAATTCTGGCTAACAACCTTGTGAAAATATTCCTCGAGACTTGAGTTCTCATGAGTGCTGTTCTAACATGATCAACATTATCAGTAAAGAGATACTAATCAAACAGACAGTTTGTAACATTTGGCTTTGGATTAAGAAAGACAACATTAGGGAGGACTTTAGGGGAAAATAAAAGTAAATGGTTAAGCTAACATGTTTAATAACTCTGAAAGATTGAAATTGTTGGTTTTCTGTCCAAAAGCCGTTGGAAATACGTATCAACAGTTTGTTTCTGTCATAGTTGGTATTTCTCTTAGTAGTACATAGAAGTACTAGATAACCACGCCTTATAGTTATTTATAATTTAAATAATTTGTGATAGAGTGGAGCTGGAGTTGCAGTATAACAATATACCATTGTTTGTAGGACAAAACATTCCATTGGTTCAGTTCATATACTAGAAATTATAGCCAATTAATTTCACAAAACTTTGGTATTATAAATTTAACATATAACTTTTTCATCTTTTCTTATTTGTAGCTTAAATTGGTAGCAATAATTTTAATTAAGAAAACTATAAATATAATAGTCCCTGTCCACCAGCAAAAAGTTGTTCCTTAATTACTTTCACTTGATAATTTTGTGTGCCAGTCTAAAAAACAAATTAGATTTAGTTTATTGTAAGCATTTACATGAAATTATTTGCTGAGCTGAAGCATGTGTACAACTGTTGAATATACATTATTGCAACAGTTCACAACAAATGGAGTAATACTGTAATGAACAATAATGTAACTTTTTATATGCACAAACAATATGTTATAGACAATTCAATGATGTTATGGCTTACAACTATTATCTGCTGTGACAATGTGATATCCAAGTATATTGATTGATGCAAGTTTATTATTGTCATTGTTATTGTAATAATGTGGATGTGCCTTTCCCATCCGAAATAAAGGTTTTTGTTTTATTTTTCCCTGATCTCTAAAAATCAAGCATCTTTATTGACCAAAAGTTCCAAACACCTAAATAATTAACATTTTTTTATAAAGATAACAGTGTATGATAATGTATTGATGCAAAACAATGATATTATTGTTATGTACTTATAAAAGTTGTTAAGATAGTCTCAAGCAAGTTTTAAAACACTTAAAGAAATGATAACTGATAAAAGCAATTATTAATGTGTGGACATTCCACACCCTACTCACACACTAGATTGAATGAATTTTAACCTTCTAAAGTTTTAAACAAGAGGGTCATAAGAAAATACTCATTGTCTAATAGATATCAGATCTGATTCACTGAAATAATAAGTTATCAATGTATCTTCCTTATAGATGATAGAACATCACACTAATTGAGTAGTGAAGTGTTTCTACTCTATTTGTACCTCAATCAAAGTTATACTATATCTTGGAAATTGCTACTCTGCAAAGAGAATTTTCATGACTCATTGGTATGTTCGAACTGACTATTGAGTGTCAAAGTATCTTGAAAAGGAGGAGAAAGATAAACTATTTTCTTTTGACTAAACTTACCAGAGGACAACATTTTCATGATGCAATGAATGTAAAATATGCAGAGAAAAAGTAAACTTTTTTTTCCAAACATGACACATTTTACAAATATAAGAGCATTCTGAAAAATATAGGAATGGCAGTAAAGCAATCTACTCAAACAGCACAAAAATTAATAAAAGTTTGCTGTCCCCAGTTACTCTATCAAGGGCACAGTATTTATTGCCACAAGAGTTTGTAGCAGTCCCAATGGAAGTAAAGTAAAGACTGTTTAAACAAAGATAAGAGTGTTCACGTATTTTTGTGTGATTACTGTGGGCGCAATGATGAACGCAAGGACTAAATTAGTCCTCAACTGCAAAATTACAAATGGCAACAAGTACTCGAATGTTTAACAAGTTTTCTCAGTTAGGAGTTACAACAGAAAAAAATAAAGTGCAAACACAGAATCAATGGTTAGAATCATTGTTATAATAGTATTGTAGATCAAGTGTGAGAGAGTAAAGAGTGAATTTCAGAGAATACTAGAGAGGAGATCACATAAACTCTTACTATATATATACCAATAATACTAGTTTGAACTGATCTTGTGGAGAACAAGAATGTTGATGATCAGCAGGACAAAATTGTTTTTTTAGCAACTTCCCAAGTCTTCCTATCTATAACAAAATCTATGATGGCAAGTAGTTGCTTATACAGGACTGTAAGTCAATTAAAAATGGTATTTGAAAATATTATAGTATACTTTATATATATACCATGAATAAATCTAGTCGCAAAAGCCTTTACATATAATACAACTTTGTTAAGTTTTAGCTTAGAATACAGAATTTCGCGTAAGAACCTCCTACTCTTGCACGATCTAGCAACCACTATTAATAGAATTTATAACCTACTTCTTGGATGATATTTTGTGTCACCCACTCCGTAAGTAACCGTTTTCATTGAAGGGAGGGGCTGGCGAAGCTACCAGTAATGGCCGAAGAGCAGTATCTTCTACTTTTCTTCTTCTTGCAATTCTATCAGTTATTCAGTTTACTCTACATACGGTAAGTGCAAAAGTCTCCTACATCATTACCTCTTTTACGCTTGCTGTCTAGGTAATGTCATCAGAAATACCTGTTACATTAAGTGAAAGTCGTTTTGCATGCTCTTTTAATAACTTGTATATACAGTTATATTTTAGTGTTGTAAAAATGTCCACCGTACACTATTTAATGAGTTACAGGCATTTAGAAGATATATATAATATATATATATATATATATATATATATATCTGTAAAGAAACAAATATAACAGGAAAAGCATTGTTGGGGTAGTCTGAGGTTGAATTCATAATAAAGACAAAGCAGATATTGCTGCACAATATTATGATGCCTAGTCAAAGATATCAGGCACTTTAAAAGCTTTTTTTAACACATTCGTGTACATCATTTCCTGAAACGAACATGTTTATTAAATGATCTACAAATTGTTCCAGGCTTTTATCAAAATGGTCGTTGACATTTTAGAATTCTGAACCCTAAAGGCCTAAACAGGACAACAACATATATATATATCATTGACTTGCATTCTCCATTTGGGTTCACGCTCTGGCAGGTTCAATCACCAAATATGCTAAAATCATGTTTTTTGAACTATCTACACATGTATTTTAATATTATGTCAGTAATATACTTCACTGTCACCTGCTTAGACTATCCTTTTATGATAATAAGATTTGTTAATTATAATGCACATTAATCAAACAGTTCAACAATCCTACTTGATTGTGATTAGAAAGTAGAGGAAGTAAACTTATCTCCGTCTTATAATATTGACAGCTAAATTGATTAACTTGTTTGGTAGCTATCTCAGCATATTCTATTCACAGGATATGAATAAAGTTTTATTAATGCAAATTTCAGCAAATGTGCATTAATTTTTATGTCTATTTTATAATTAACACCTGCCTATGAATGCGTGGGCGAGGGTCAAAGTAATTTGCTTTTTTGATTGGTGTGTGTGTGTGTGGTGTGTGTTGTGTTTTTGTCAGTCTGTAGCTGGCAGTGGAATTTAAGCTGTTCTACCTCGGCAACAACAGTGTCTACAAGTAGAAAATTTGAAAAACCACAACAACAAAGTTCAGTACTATTGAGCAAATGGAAGACAAAGTTTGAAAAGTCCAAACACACTTTCAAAGAGCACTGGCAAGACGGAACAACATTTGCTCCAATAAATCTACTATATGTGCCAAAAAAACAATTTCTATAATTTGCTCTCTGGAATTTTTGCTAAAATGACGTGTTGAAGTTATGACAAGTTTAACTTACCTTGAGTTAGAGTCGATATATATCTAGGAGCTGTTGTTTTTTTAGTGAGACTACTGATTAGTACCGTAACGTTACCAAAGCTACACTAAGTCCACAAAATACACAAATTTGTAAGAAACAGAGTTACAAAACTGCCACTTGACTGACATTCGCTAACCCACATTCGTGCGGCCACTTGCCAACCTATAATGTACAATCATTTTTTTCTTACTTTATTCAAGTATTTTAGAAATTTCTCATATAATGACAGCATGGCAATTGTAAAGAAACTAACATCACTACCGAACCTTTGCATCTTTGGTACACAGATTTTTTTTTTTTATTTAAAGCAAAACTACTATATAAGTAAATCATTGTATACAATAATTAAACGTTTTAATAGTAGAAATTTCCCTTATGACGTGATAAAATTATTGTAGTTTTTTATTAAGTAATTATACATAATTATCATGTGGAAAATTATAAATGTGACTTACACAATCGACTAGAGAAATGATTGATTTTAATGTAGTATTGTTTCTTAATATTATTAACTGGATCACACAGCTGATTTGAGGAAATTATATTATAGTTAAATCATTTCCATATCTTATTTATACACATTACTATTATAAACATTTTCTATAAACTCTATCTTAGTTATATCATTATAATAAATCAATGTAATGACAACATGCCAATTAAACTATGAAAAGATGTTTGTTTATTAATTATCAATGTATAAATTTATTTGCTAACAGAATTCTGAATACATTGAGGTTTATGTGTCTTATTAAGAGTAAATGAATGTTGTTGTGCTTTTAAATCATATCATGATCTCCTGGAACTATTCATATCATTAATTTTTCATTAACTATACTTTTTTACTATTGCAACAAAACTATATCTATTGCCTGCTGTATGAATTACAATTTATATAGAAAACTATTATATCTTTATTACACTAGAAGTAGAAGGAATATAGGCAGTGTTCAAAGACTATACTATGTTTAATTAAAAAGACTGTGGTAGAATTCTTGTTTGTTTTTTCAGGACTATAAATAAAGCATCCTTGCCTTCATTTATTAGTACTATTTCTAGTTTAAAACTAGGTATACTGTGGTGTTAAGTAGAGTAAAATATAAAATCCCTGTCAAGGAAAATTTTAATATCTATTATACTATATAGCTGTAACAATGGGTGCTGTTATTCTATATCGTAATGGGGTATACCTCATCATCTTATTACTATGGTATTGTGAGGGTCTATTACAATAATGGAATGGGGTAATATCTGTGATGATTACTAAACTACAGTTCTTACTAGCTAATGTTTATTTGTCATCAATTGGGATATACTGGAGCATCTAGTTACTCAAGAGCTGGATTAGTGATGTTAGAACTTATAATCATACTCATAAGTTAGATTTTTAATTATCCTCTGTTTAGTTATGGCACTGACACTCTGTCTATGAAGATGGATGACCTTCACTGTTATAGTAGCAACTATCTTACTATATTTCAATGTTTCATTCTCTCTATTTATTGATATGGATGTACTAATACTATTCATATGATGCTACTGTCCCTGCTGTAAGTGTATAAAGATTTACTTAATACTTACCATTATTTTTCATGTAGATACCACTATAAAATCTGGAAACACTAGTCCATTCTTTGGTATGATACGTCTTCAGGGGGTAGTATCCTAATGAAGGACGTGTGAAGTCTACTGTAATGACAATGGGAACAATATGTGATAATGGATTTTGGTTCTACTACGATGCTCGTACTATTTGTAACAATGGGATCTAACAATTACTATAATTATGATCATCTCAGTCTGTAAGGTGTAAAAACTTGTATTTGTACAGACCATTAATGAATGCGTTAAACTGTTTGTAGTCTATATTAAGCAATGTATCAAGATTATTAGGATATTGTGTCACTATAATAGGTCTGGTATTCCAGTCAATTTATCTGGAGTACATACATGTCTAGTTCTTCCTCTGACACATGTATGGTAATAGTAATTCCTGTCCTTCAACTTCAGTGATCAGTTGTTCCCACTATGAAGATGTTACTGTGGAATGTAGTAAAGTGATAGCATTATATTATTACTATATTACTATACGAGTATAGAGAGCAGTGTTCTTACCTCAATATGAATAATTTTCTAATAATTTGGAAGTCTGGACTTGTGGCAAAAATTTTTAAAACTTAACTGAATGAAAACACAAGATAATACTTTTTGGTTATTTTTGAATATTGTTTAACTAACAATATTGTTAAGTACTAGTTGTATTTATTCTTAAGACATTACTCTGAATATAGGTAATGTTTAATAACAATCTTATAATGTATTCTATGCATCTTGAAACCCTTTTAATCTATTTAGTTTTCTGTAATGCATTTACATCAAGTGTCTCATTCAATCTATATACTATTATCATGAAACTATTGTAATGACATCACAGTATTTTCGTACATTCTTTAAATATTCTTAGGATGATTGTTGGAATTTTTTATTTACTAAATTAGAATTTCCTAAACTATTTCAATGCCTGTACAATATTTCCCTTTAGCTTATCAGCACCTCTTATTCCAATCTTCTAATACAAAGACTACTTGTTTTGGACTAATTTGTAAGTGACATCTAATAATACTTAAAATTTTATGACTTTCAATATATCATTAACTTAGTTTAGTTTTTTTTAGGTTTAAGTTTATATATCGGTTAAGTTAGGTATAGTTAGTTTTTATACCTACTCGGAATAATTTTAGCTATTTCCTTCCTCTGCTTTAGGAATAATTTTACATAGTTATAATTGAGAAAATTGGTAAAATATAATGTGATTTCTTGATATGCTATTTTTAGATAGTAATTAACTTCATCACAAGTTAATTTATCACTATTAGTTGTTTATCTTTTTATGCAGTTATTTATTGAGTACAGATATCTGTTGATCCTAACTATACTAGTTAAATAGTTAGTTTTGTCATTGTGAATCTTTCTTAGCGTGTTAGGTTATTTTTTTTTTCAAAAAATGTTAATTAATATTTAGGTAATAGTTGGAAGAAAAGATTAAGTAACTAAAACCTCTCTAACTTAGTTTGCTATTTATAGTAACCCTACCTCACTAACAAGATTTCACACTTACATTAAGTAATCTACAGAAAACACATTCTATATTTACTAGTGCTGCAGCTTAGTTTTCCATTACCTGATCTCTACTAATCTAATTGTTTTATGCCTCACAACTTCACTTTACTAATTTCTTATTGAACTAAATTTTAGGCTAAACTTTAATACTACATATGTTGTTCATATATTGAAGTCTTAGATTGTATAATATTTCTAGTCATTGTTAAAAAACATTCATTCCTTTATTGTAGATAATATGTAATGATTATGATATGTCTTAATTTTTGTTAGTTGATTGCTATTAATGTATTATCTATATCTACTAGCCTACAAATGGTGCATTATTTTATCTCGTAAATATATGTCTCATCAATCCTATTACTATGGTATATTGTGAGGGTCTATTACAATGGATTGGGGTAATATCTGTGATGATAGGCTACTACATTCTGCTGAACTAATGTCATCTGTCATCATTGGGATATACTGGAGCATCCCGGATTACTCTAGAGCGGCATCATTGAGGTTAGCACTTTAATCATACATGTAAGATCAGTTTTAAAATAATCTCTCTAGGTATGGCTCTGATACTCCTGTCTAATGAAGATGGATGACCTCAACTGTGCTAGTACCACAACTATCTCACTATATTTCAGTGTTCATTCTCTACATACATTGATAGTGGATGTACTAATACGTAACTCTTATGATGCTCACTTGTATACTGCTTAAGTTTGTGTGAATATTTTTCTAACTCACTTGTTGTGGTTTGTTTACAGATACGACAATGATCTGGAACCGTAATTTCCCTTCGCTGGGATGATACGTCTTTCATGGAGTAATTACTCTAATCAAGGTCCGCGTGGAAGTCCGATGTAATGCAGTGGTGAACAATCTGTGATGATGATTTGGTGCAACGGATGCTCGTACATTGTTAAACACAACTTTATATAGACAAATTCCTAATAAATATGATCACCGTCAGTCTGTAAGTGTAAGAACTATTATAGTAGTGATCTTTATGTCAATTATTGTATAGATATATTTGTATTTTATAAATGACAATTTGAATTGAGTAGAAATTGTATCACTATATAGGTCTGTTATTTCCGTCACCCTATGGAGTAGGTACATGTCTAGGTCTTCCTCTGACAAATGTTATGTCCTAGTAATTCCCTGTCCACAGGTCAGTCACGGTTGTAACCACTCCTGACAGTGTTACTGTGGAATGTAGTAAGTTTAATAATTCTTCTACTATCACAATGGTAACAACTAGTATTATTAAATTCTAATGAGTCCTGTAATATACGTGTTTATAGACTACAGGTAACAAGTAATCTAATACTTCAGTCTATTTAAACCTTGACTTATAATTTTAACAAAGGCCAAATGGCTATTCTATCTATACAATTACTGAGATCTTTTACATAATCCATTTCAATTCAATCTATATCCAATATGTGATAAATTTCAGGTCTCCACATCACACAACATTTGCTACATTCTTTAAAATATTCTAGGATGATACTTGAAATATATTATAAAAGGAATACTCATTTCCTTTAGTTTACACCACTCTATTCGCTAAATCAATCTAATCACAGCAACAAATGTTCTGGATAATGTGTAATGACATCTAATAATAATTAATAAATTATACTTTAATTTCTAATCTTTTTCTTAATTATTGTTATTAGTGACTCTACTCATTTACCGCCTTGTTACTGCTTACGTAATCACTATGAAACTCATATACTATCTTTTAACTAGCATTCACTTTAGTTTTGTATTGATAAATTATTATGTATGATGATGATGAATTTATATTTACTTCTATTAGTTTAATAGTTTGAGTAATTGAATCGACTTCTATCTAGCTACTCAAGAAATGGTGCATATATTTTATATCGTATGGGTATACCCTCATTATCCTATTACTATGGTATTGTGAGTGTCTATTACAATATGGATGTGGTAATATCTGTGATGATTACTACTACAGTTCGACTGACGCTAATGTTTATGTTGTCATCCATTGTGATATACTGGAGCCTCTAGTTACTCTAGAGCTGGATTATGAGGTTATGATTATCCCAATAATTATGCTGTAATTATCTTGTTTAGTTATGCACTAATAAGTTTGTCCTATAAAGATGATGAGCTCAACTGCACTAATAGTAAATAATCTACTATCTTCCAATGCTCCTTTTCTCCCCTATCATTGATTGTGGGGTAAACAAACCATTCTTATGATGCTCTACTGTATACTGCTGTGCTTTTATATTTATGCCATATGGTATAATGTCTGCCATATATACCACTAAGATCTGGAAACAGTAATCCCCTTCTCTGGAATGATACGTCCTTCAGGGAGGTAGTTTATCCAAATGAAGGACTTGTGGAATCTATTGCTAATGGACCGTGGGGGACAAAAACATATGTTGATGATGGATTTGTTCTTTTGATGCTCAAACTCTTTGTAAACAACTGGATATAATAATGACTATACTATGATCCACCTTAGTCCTTAAGTTGTAAAAAGTAATAATTATTAATTCAAAACTTTACTGTATTTTGTAAGCCTTTAATATTATAAATATTTGTAATCCACACTATTATCAGTAATGAATATCAAGGTTACAAATTATTGTATTAACTATGATAAGATCTGGTACTCTAGTCAAACCTATATTGTACATACATGTCTAGTTCTTCTTCTGACACATGTTATGGTACTATTAATTCTGTCCAAATGCTTCATAACTAGTTGTTCCCACACTGAGATGTTACCATTGCATGTAGTAGTTATAGTATCATCTGGTTATTAATTTGCATTATTAATATTTTTTTAAGAATGAGAGGGTAAGTTATTTGCACTTATTAAATATATTACTTTTTAATACTTGTTAATATAATAATTAATTTGGAGACTAATACAATCTCTGGACTTTATTGTTTTCTTAAGTTTATTTGAACATCGATACAATTACGTGGATACTTTATAGCAATTTATAATTTCTATTTGCTATCATATGCAGATTGCATACTTTATTCCTAATTATTTATACTGTCACTCTTGTGAATTTTTTTTTGGGGGGTGGGGTAAAGATAAAAATAATAAATTTGAAAATATATGTGTATAATGATTCTCTTTAGCTTACAACACTTCCATCGCTAAGCTATCTAATACACAGACTACTTTTTAGGGATAATTTGTAATGTTATAAGTTTAACATAAATTATAACTATCCTATATTACTATGTCTTAAATTATATTCCAAAAACTGCAAAGTTTTTCATTGTACCTTCTATGACACATAATAGATTTATCTGTTTAATATGAAATGGTGAAATTGTTTTCTAGCTTTACTTGAATACAGTTAGTTGATACAGATGTAGTATATGAATAATTGGCTAATATTTGTATTAAGAGTCCTTAAGTTGCAGTTTAGATCTATTTTAGCAATTACTATATATTAGTAACAATTATGTTTGATCATTTCATAAGTTTTTCTAATTTTACTATATCTATATAGATATATAATATATATATGCATGATATCCTCTTTCAGTTAGCAATTAAGTATATATAATCTTTCATTATTTTCCTGATGTTGCTCAAACTGGTGCTATTATTCTATATCGTAATGATTATACCTCATCATCTTATAACTATGGTATTGTGAGGGTCTATTACAATGGATGGGGTAATCTGTGATGATGATTACTTCAACCATATGAAGCTGATGTCGCTCTGTCATCAATTAGGAATACTGGAGGCCTCAAGTTTACTCCAAGCTGATTTGAGGTTAGATTTAACTACTTTCTAACCATAGATAGTTTTCATTTTCTTTCCAGTTTTACGGCACTGATACTCTCACTATAAAGTTAGGATGACCCAACTGTCCTAGTAGCAACTACCTTACAATATTTCAGGTGTTCGTTCTCTACATACCATTGATATGGATGTACTAACACTAATTCTTATGATGCTAACTGTCTAATGCCTGTAAGGGTATAAATGTTTCCTTAATACTTATCATTTTTGTAACAGATACAACTAGATCTGGAACAGTAATCCTTTCTCTGGTATGATACGTCTTCAGGAGGTAGTTTAATCCTAATCACGGACGTGTGGAATCTACTGTCAATGGAAAATGGCGGAACAATATGTGATGATGGATTTAGTTCTACTGATGCTCGTACTATTTAAACAACTGGGATATACAAGTTACTATAGTTATGATCACCCTCAATTATTTGTTAGTATATTGTCAATGCCCAAATAATGTTAGATATGTTTACATATTTTAGATATGTACTTCAAGTCAAACCAAATTTGGAGTACATATATGTATAGTTCTTCCTCTGACACATGTTTTGGTACTAGAAATTCCTGTCCATCACTTCAATAACTAAGTTGTAACCACAATGAAGATATTACTGTCATGTAGTAAAGTTTTATATTAAATAAATTGCACAATTTGGTTTATGATCTAATTACCTTACTTTTACCATTATGATTATTGTATTCCATTAGTTTACGACAGTTCATATTCAAAGTCTTTCTAATTCAAACACTTACTTTTCTGGATTAATTTGTAATGATTATATTACTCTTTTATGATCTTTTAGTAAGCTTGTTAAATATAATATATTTGAGAAAATATGATAATCCACTCACTTAAAAATTAGTTTATGAAAATTCTTTATCATTTTAAGCTAAAGCCGCTCAAAATGGTGCTATTATTCTATCTCGTACTGGATATACAGCATCACCTATTACTATGGTAATTAGTTGAGGTCTATTATAATAATGGATGTGGTAATATCTGTATATGATGTACTACTACAGTTTTTTGAAGCTAATGTTCATTCTCCATCAATTTGGGATATACTGGAGCCTCTAGTTTTACTCTAGAGCTGGATTAGTGAGTTTAGAACTTATAACCTAGTCATAAGTCTGGTTTTTATATCTCCGTTTAGTTATGGCATGACACTCTCTCTATGAAGATAGATGAACTCAACTGTCTAATCGCACCTATCTTCCTATATTTCAAATTCACTTCTCTACATATATTGATAGTGGATATCCATACTACTATTCTTATGATGCTACTGTGTACTGCTGTGAGTGTATCATATTTTTGCTCAGCACTTGTTACATTTGTTACAGATACCAACAAGGATTCTGGAACAGTAATCCTTTCTCTGTATAATAGTCTTCAAGGAGGAAATGATTCTAATGAAGGACGTGTTTTGAAGTCTATTTGTAATGGACAGTGTGGACCAATATGGTTGATGAGGGATTTTATGTCTACTGATGCTCAAAACTTCTGTAAAACATTGGGATATAACAGTTACTATAATTATGATCACCTTGTCCTGGTAGGAACCAAATATATATTATCTGTGTATATAATGTATGGTATATAATATTCTTAATACCTAATATTTGAAGTCATTTTCCAAATAGTAAAACTTTTTGCTTATTTCGCTAGCGTGGCATTTTAAACAGTTGCATTATTTGTTATTAATTCGACCAGCTATTCAAGTCAACCAATTTGGAGTACGATATATGTATAGCTCTTTCCTCTGACACATGTTATGGTATACGAGAATTCCTGTTTATCAACTTCAATAACTAGTTGTAACCACTATGAAGATGTTACTGTCACATGTAGTAGTTGATATTATGTAAATAAAATTGCACAATTTGTTAATTGTCTAGATTCACTTGCTTTTACCATTATGCTTTTTTTATTTATTTAGTTTTACAGCAGTTCATTATTCGAGTCTTCCAATTCCAAGACTACTTGTTCTGGATATATGTGTAAGTGAATAGTTTATTGTCAGATCATTTTTATAAGTGTTATTAAAACCACGTTGTATTGACTTTAATATAATAATCACTTTTCAGTCAGCAATTTTGCACTCATAGTCTTTTTCATTTTAGCTGATGATGCTCAAATGGTTCTATAATTTTATCTCGTAGTGGTTATACATCATCCATCCTATTACTAATGGGTATGGTGAGGTCTCTTTATAATTAATGGATGAGGGTGATCATCTGTATATTCCTACTACGTTCTTAATGAGCTAATGTCATATGTCATCAATTGGTTATACTGGAGGACCTCAGTTACTCCCTATAGCTTTGTTAGTGAGGTTAAGCATATAGTCCCACATGTAAGTCAGTTTTAAATATTCTCCTGTTTTAGTTTTATGGCCACTGACACTCGTCCTATAAAGATGGATGATCTTGACTGTGCTAGTAGCAACTACCTTACTATATTTAATGCTCATTCTCTACATATATTGACAGTTGGAGTCCTAACACCTAACTCTTAATGATGCTACTGTCTATTGCTGTAGGTAATAAGATATTTCCTTCTACTTATTCTTTTTATTACAGATCCCTACCTAGTTCTGAGAAAACTAAAAAAAAAAAAAAAACAAAAAAAAAAAAAAGAAAAAAAAAAAAAAAAAAAAAAAAAAAAAAAAAAAAAAAAAAAAAAAAAAAAAAAAAAAAAAAAAAAAAAAAAAGGAAAAAAAAAAAGCAAAAAAACAGTAAATCTCTTCCTCTGGTATGATTACTTCTTCAGGGGGAAATTATTCTTATGAGGGACGTGTTTGGAGGCTATTGTACTGGCCATTGGGGAAAATATGTGATTATAGTTTGGGTCCTACTGATTCTCAAGCTATTTTGTAACACTGGGATAATAATATTACCAATAAATATGATCACCTAGTCTGTGATACTAGATAAAAATATCTAAATTCGTTTTACAAGTAATGACAACACTGCTTTACTACAATAAAACTTCTTCTCTTCGAGGTTTGTTATCAGTCCATATAACTGTTTGGATCATGTGTTTTATGTTTGGAATGACTACAAACATAACAATCTTTGATTCAAGTTGTTTGTATGTGCAATTAATTTCACTTATCCACGTACTGTTGATCCATCCTATAATGTTTATCACTAATTGAATTTCAAGGTTTGGTTTGCCTTTTTAATGTGTCTGGAGTTTTTCTCCATTTTATTATCTATAAAACAATTAATGGTTATTTTAAATTCCAATTTTTAATCTAAATATTCACCAAGTGGCAAAGTATTTCAAATATGACCAATACTCACTAACCCCTTATTTTGAAGTTACTTAAATATTATTTAGGTCGGTACTTCTGTCAACCTATTTGGAGGACATACATGTCTCAGTCTATCTCTGATAGATGTATGGAAATAGTTATTCCTGTTCCATTGGCTCAGTGACCCACTGTACGCATATGAAGAATATTTCTGTCACATGTAAGTAGTTATTATATCAAATAGATTCACAATTTTGTTGAATGATCTAATAATTAGGCTTACCTTATTATACATATTACATTATCGTCCAGTTTTACAGCAGTTCATTGTCCAAAGCCTTCAATTCGACAGACTCCTTGTTCTGGATTAATTTGTAAGTGTGATTATAATAATACTTTGATAGTTTCCAATATCTAATTATGTACTCTCAAGAAGTCTGACATTTTAAGCTCATTTCATCGTTATTATGTTTTGGTTTAATTTAATGTTTAATTATGTATTAATGTAAAATTCTGTTAATTGTAGCTTCTTCTATTAGTTCGGGTTGTGAAAAAATTGTCTAATAATCTCTAATCTCAAGTTGTTGATCTTAACATTTATTAGTCATTCCGCAATATCATTTTTTTATTTATTAATTTCTTGTAGCTTCTTCTGCCATATTGGTTTTTGGTAACTACACGTCTATTAGCGTAATGGATATACCTTACCTCCTTCGTACTATGGTATAGTCCAGATCTCTATCAAGGGACAATGGGGTAATATCTGTCGGATTGATTATCTCTACGTCCCCTCTGAAGCGGTTCATCTGTCCTCAGTTAGATATACTGGAAGTCCTCGATACTACTCTAAGCTGGATTAGTGGGTTCATTTTCTTTTAAAATGTCTTTTAAGATATCAAGTAATTATTTGTTACTTCTCATTATGGCACTGCCTCTGCCACAATGTACTAGATTATGTCAACTGTCCAAACAACTATCTACACTATCCTACAATGTTCCTACTCTACTATCATTGATCCAGCTGATTACTAAACTAACTCTTATGATGGTACGGTGTCCCTGCTGTGAGTTAGTTTATTATCATCTATATTATAACATCTAAATAGATTTGGTATTTAACCTACAAGGATCTGGAACAGCAATCCTTTCTCTTAGTATTATCGTCTTCAGGAGAGATTTATTCTAATGGAAGGACGTGTTTGAGGTTCTATTGTTAATGACATGGGAACAATATGTGATGATTGATTTTGATTCTAATGATGCACTTGTTCTCATGTAAACAACTGGTATATCACACTATACAGTTATAATCATCCTTTCTTTGTATGTTAGTACAATAGAATTATCCTTGAAGTATACTATATTTGTATATTTCTGGTAGTTTCATTTCAACATATTTTGGAGCAGTACCTTTAGCTTTTAGTAGTAGTTCTTTGTCTTGTTTGGGTTCATGTCAGAGTTGTCCTACTATTCCTTATAAACATGCTTAGTCATTCTGAAGATACACAATACAATGTAGTAAGTTGGAAATTACCACATGTTGGAAAACAGGCAACTGTCCCATAAGTAATGCAACTTTATGTATTACTATGAAAGATACTGTGAATGCATCCTTACATTAGTTCATGTAGAATATATCTAAGAAATTTATAGTTAAAAAGTACTCCACCTATATTTGTATGTGATAAGGATGCATAACTTAACATATCGGTAAATAATTTGTACTAATGATGGTCACAATTACATTTGTTAGGTAATCCAAAAGTTTGTCATCAGTATAACATTAAGGACAACTTGTCTGGTGTTACTCTGCTCCTCTCCTGCCTAAGTCAATATGTAAGTCAAAACCCCCCCACCCCCCCCCCCCCACCCCCCCCCCCCACCCCCCCCCCCCCACACCCCAACTAAAGTACATAATATTATTATGCCCATGATATTATATATAACTATAAACTATTGATTAGATCCTTTACCAGAGGCAATATACTGTAACTCTATATTATAGTTATTATTACTTACTGTTTTTAACTTAGCATCAAACATAACTGCGACTTTTTGTGGATGCTCAGTTTAGTTTGTTAACAATCTTGTGAGCTTCCATTTGCTGCTATTGTTTGTTGTCGTCTTATAATAAAAAAGTCAACAGACCAAAAGTTTAGACGTATACCAAACTCCCAACAAGTTGAATTACAGACAATGCCATCTCCTGAAACTACCATTGTACAGCCACGTTAGATATCATGGCTCTATGTATGCATTTGGAAGCACAATTCTTATGTACAAAATAATTTTTGTAATGCTCTCATCAGAGTTCTTTTTGCTAGCTCATAGAAGGTCTGATATAACAATGTGCAGGACCCACTATAGGAGGTAGGAACACTGATGGATACTGGTCCTCATGATACTCTACCTCTTTAATTAATGAAAAATAATCTTTTAATTATTGTGTGTACATTAATTGTTTATTATTTATTCATTTCTATCTGTTCTTTGATTATGTTTTGCTCTATGTACCTATCAAAATTATTAGAATGATTCTTTGTTGTAGTAATGTAAATAAGTATTTTTAATAAACGTTTTCTTCAGTATTAAAAGTAATGATAATCGATAACAATGAGTTTAGACTAAGTCACTACACTTACAAAGCATTTATTAAGCTTTCCTGAAAATACCCAAAATGTTGAAACTGTCTGAGTTATTACACATATGTTAATTTTATATGCTTATTTGAAAAAAGACCCATATATTCACAATATTATATAACCTTTAGAGATTCATGGTCATATATAAATTAGAGCACATATACTATATATCCGATTATATATATATAATGGTTGCCCACAATAGGATGTATAGATGTATCCGTGTATGCATAATATGTATATTAAGTGTCTTATAGCACCAGCTATCTACAATACATATGATGGACACTCAAAAATTGACTATAATATCAGCAATTCTAAGTATACTGCATTAATAATATAATTTTTAAAACTGGCACTGCATGTTTAATATTATATTAACTGTGTTCATACCAATATAGATATCACTTGAACAATATATAGATAATATTAAACATGTACATTTGAGCAGTATGATGCTATATATTCATAAAAACTTATGTGCTGTGGAATAGATCATATACTTTTGGCTTTATTATAGATTTTACCTCCTATTTTTATATCCTACAAAGCTAAATTTACAGCATATTGTTTCACAATCTGAAGTTTATAGTATAGTGCTTAAGGTTGGATTAGCACCCGGACCACCATTAAGGAACTTAATGACAAACAAGCTAGGGATAAGAAGATATTAATTAGTATTTTATGCCACTAATTCTAGTTTAGGGAGATTTCTTAAATAGCTAAATGATCATGATCACGTATAACTTCCCTTGCAAATTTTTACATCATGCTAGTTTTAAAGCTTTTTCAAAAAGAAAAAAATTCTTTTCTAATGAAGCAATGCATGACCATAAACAAAAAAATGGAATTCTAAGAGAAGTAGCGTAAGATCCCTCACTAAGGTTTATATTCAGCAAAAACAGTACTAAAGTGCTTTATAACATGACACCTGTACTAAGTATCATTTCAGAGGATGATCTCCTAGTTAAGTATATATACAACTCTTCAATAACTACATAAAATGGATGAAATACTGCTTTTTTTGTGTGTTTTTGTGTTAAGAGAGAGATGGAAACTGGTAGACATAAACTAGGAGGTGATGATTGTGGAAAGTAAAATTATCGGGGCTAGATTCTCTGTAGAATAATGGTAACTCTGTGTCAAAGACACTGAATATATTCTGTGATGACTGGGTATATACAAGGTTTTTTGGCTTGATCTCCATCAGTACGTTTTTTTGGAACAGGGGCATCGTCTACTATCGGCTATGTACAAGTTTGTACTTTTTCGGACCACAAGCAGATAGAAAATATACTGCCTTGCTTGTCGAGAAGGTTCTGTTGGTAACTATCTTACCAAGTCATTTGCATTAAGCAAATACTAGTCAAGTTGTTTCAACATAAATTTGACCAAGTCTACTGGTGCATGCCGAATTGAGATACAGAACTGTAAGAGCCATTTTGAGTGATTTTCCCCTGTCGCCAACTTGGTTATAACATTTATATTCAGAACACAACAATAACTAAATATAGACAAACTATCAAAATAGATTACATCACTAAAAATAATATAAATGTATAGAGTTCAGAAATATTTTGTTTATTTGTCTTAGTATCTAACAGTAACACAAAGAGTATAGATGTAATATAGTCTTTATTATTGTTGTTATATGGAGTAATACTATAAAAATCTAAGGTGATTTATTTCAAGCATAAATCAGAAAAAACAGATCCTATAAATACACATTATATATTTTACCTTTGTTTTATAGTGTGATCATTATATAGTTACTATCAAGTGATGAATCAGACCCTTTAGAGTAAGCTTTGCGTTTATGAATGAATGATGTCTCCATCCAGAATTACTGTCTTCTGATCCTTTTCTCTTGTTCCTGTATGACATCAATATACAAGTTAATAGAGACTATCATAACACCTTTAAATTCTTTGGTCCCTCCTATTTGTTGTTTCCTTTCTTTGTGGTAAGGTCTCCCTTTTGCTGGTTCCTTTCCATGTCCTCTTGATAACCTTGACTCCTTATTAGAAGAATGTACTAGTGGATCATATGCTCGTTGTTTCTGTGTGTATATGAATGTTATATGAAACAGAACGCTCTATCTGAACCTCATTTTTTTCTTTTTCCTATACAATTGAATCTGACACAATGAAGTCATTTCAACAACATACTGGTGTCCAGATCTCCATGGCTCAACTGTTCACTCAAGTGCTTCTTTGATGATGTACATACATTAATGCTACAATTCTTTAGGATTGTATCTCTCCACTTAATTAGTATTTAAAACATACTCTTGTATTTCTTTGGCAATACAATTCTGTCTAACAATTCTGCTCTGCTCTTCATCGCATCAATAATATTGCCCCAAGTCATCTTGGTAGTACATTGATCTCTCTTCAAATTTGTAAAAACTTTATTTATTTTAACAAAGTCTGGTTTGTTGCTTTGTTGGAGACTTTCAAGCTCTGTTTCAGGGACTCAAATACTGTTCCTATATGTGATATCACAGATGATAAACATCACTAACAGTTCAAGAAGTATAACTAGATCAGGTTTTGAGTCAAATGTATAGCCTCTATAATTAAACACGCAAGTAAAACATCATAGTAACATTTAAGTATAGTCAGAACCAGCATACAGACAGGCTCTTTTCGTTAGCCCAAATTATAACAATTAGAGTATTGTAGCCCTACTACAAAGAAAAAGCTTTCAAGGAAGCTCAGTAAAGGCAAACTTAGTCTTTAAATACACACAACTTTTAATAAATCACACCGTTATAATCAGAAATAGTTAGTCAATATCACTGGAGGGTGAATAGTACTTGTAATATAGTAATATAGTATTATATAACAAACAAATATGAGGAGTTAATACATACCATGATAACTTTCAGTAGGAACATGTTCTCATTAGTGAATATTGTAGTTGACACTATTTAAAGAACAATACAAAAATGTGCTTCGCATAAGAGCAAGAATACTACCAGGCTTTTCAAGTGATCTTGGAAGTATCATGATATATTCAAATTTCTCAGATTAATTCCATTTAATGGTACACAATACTTTAATTGTGTAACGTATTAGTTCCTTGTTCAGCTGATACTGTGAGCAGTCCTAAAAGCGGACAGATGGAGGGTTTTTGAGCTCAGAAACAGTCTCACATCACTTTTTATGTACGAGCATTTGATTGAGTAATGTTTTTATTAATAGCACTTCATATACATACTGTCCTTGGTGAGGATTTAAATGATGAGTGACACTCCATCCATTGTAAGAATACTTTTTGGTTGCATTCAGTTATCTATTAAGGTCCTAATTCACTTGTTTTTTACCATCTTGAAATGTAAAACATAAGCCATTCCTCTCCTCAATGTGACAGGAAAAAGTCTTTATCATACTACATACATAAGTGCATTAAGAAAGCGAATGTTCGCGTCGTACTGATTGATCACCAAATCCAGTTACCCTCTTGTAAGCAGTAAGTAGCTTGAGGATGTATAGCTACTATAATGCGTGTTAGCCATTCATTGTTCTTAAGTCTTTTCATATAATATCTGACCATATGATATAGTCATTATCTCAGGGGAGCCATTTGAATAGAGAACATCGTCAACATTTTAACAATTTATAAGAATAATTGCTTACTTTTGTTTGCTTCATTTGAGTCCTTTGTTAGAGCTTCATTACTACTTCTAGGAGAGAAAGACATGGACTATCTCTCAGGCTCTTTAGAATTCAAATGTTTAATTGTTGAATTATTTAAAACGAGATATTACATTATCAGTCTGTACCTTTTCTGTAATTTTCTACAGTCTATTAACCTGTATGCATTTCTAAACTGGTTATTTGATGGACTTCATTATTGCCTGATCTCTGACAACAGGTCTAAGGTTTTGGAGCAGAGGAACCGGTATCATTAGCAGAAAATCTTCCATAGTTAGGTACTTTGTCTAACTCATTCTAGATCCATCCAACCAAATCAACTAATGAACAAATGAACAATCTCCTGTGGCTAATAGACATTTCACTCCAAAATGGATCAAAATATCGAAATTTAACAATAGCTTCCAATGAACTGACAATTCTACAAAGAGCGAGATTTATGCCCATATCGTATTGATCACCACATGTTATAGAACTGTCCTCCCTTCTTGTAGTTTGAAACTTGTTTAAGTTGAAGAGTTAGTAGATTGTTGAATAGAAGCTCACCAATATATTAGCAAAACTCAAATAAGTTTAGATGATCTCTAGTGATATCACTATAGACGTGCACAGTGCTGTCATCTCTAAGTTTTGGATTTAAGTAATGGCTTAGATCCAAAGACAGATATGATATACGCAGCACGTTTTAACTTCTTTCGTCAGGTAAATGATTTTAAATTGTCACACCAACTGGTGCTGCCACTGATACTTCACAGGTCTTCGATTGGAGATTAAAGTGCCCTGAGGAACAGTAATTCTCAATCACCATATTGTTTCCAATTGAGGATGTAACAACTAGGAGAGTCTCCTTGAATTAGGAACAATTTATCATTTTCAATACTAAGAACACAACTTTAAGAGTATCTAAAACTGTAGACATCTAACAGATAATTCATTTTATGTTTCTGTTTCAATATACCAATTGATTTGAACGAGATAGTTAATTGAACAGAAACATTCTGTTTATTTACTGATAAGTTCCTTTGATTCTGTCTGTACATACGAGTCTCTTTGTACTTTTCAAAGCTGGGGGGGTAAATAAAATTAAAAATCACATTTGAATATAAATAATATAATGTTGCAATTTTTGTCATGGAGTCCATAGGGTGGTTTGAAAAATAGTAGGAAATACAAATAAAAATACTAAAATAGATTTTTAACATGTACTACTATAGTGTTATTGGGCATTGAATATGCTGTTATGGTCATGGATATATGGCTTTATTAGTTGTATTATATTTGGTGCATTATTGTTGGCTTGTGTGGCATCCTATTTAAATGAGTGTTCTGTAGTTGATGTACGGGTTTCACTTCTGAGCAGCAAATTTATCTATCTATCTAGAACTGTGCTTGGCTCTGTACCATTCAACCGTCATTTTATACACTTATTCTATGACATTATTTCTTGCGATTACTTGTAGCAAATAACAAGTGTACTACAGTCGATGACTATGGTAGTATATCGAAATCAAGATGATGCTCACAATTAGAGTAGTAAATATCTCAATTTGGTTCAAGCAAAAAGACTTGGTCAATAATATCTTCGACAACAAAGACTTAAACACTATTTCATGCCTAATGAACTGACAGATGTCCTAACTAAGAAGAGGGCTATATTCCTCTCCACCTGTGGTCAAAAATGCACATGTTATGTGCATTTTTTAGTGGACAAAGCAGATTGACCCTGATTCAAAGTCGTATGATAATTAGTGAAGCTTGTTGAGTTTTCTTTGGATTTCTATGACCCCAAACTGTCTAAGTGGTACAAACTGAAGAGAGAGCCTTAACACTGAGTTAGAGGAAGATAACAAGTCTATCACCACACTATATTGCCGAGCGCCAAACAATCAGCCAAGCCACGATAACTATAAATGAACCTCTTTGTCCAGATGTTACAAAGTGAGATCAGCTGACCATTTTTTATGACAAATAAAGTAGGCATTCAGAAGTTGTTGTGCCAAAGAAGAGTAATATCACCTTCTCTAAAGCTCTTGATATTGCTTTAGCCTTAGAGACAGTTGCCGAAAATGGACCACAAGATCTCAACCTGATCAGACACTACCCTCCATGAGGTCTAGCGTAGGCTTAACTACACTTCTCAGGATTACACTCAGTAACCAAAACCACCTCTTAATCCTTAAGCTGGTAAACATCTCTCACAGTGTGTGAAGGTAGTTTGCTATGAATACCTCATTAACCTTTAGCTATATTCTTTTCCAATTTGTCTATCTTTCTTTGGGCTTCAACTATCGTAGTCATGATGACCACCAGTAGAGGAAGCTCTAACATACAACTCCCTCAACTGTGGAAATAATGATAGTACATGACTAAATGATTCGTGTCATCATCAGCCTGTGATTTTTGGGTATGGGCATGACTAGTTTGGGATTGCTAACAACTACTAAATTATGTTTTCATCTGTTTTTCTTGTTAAGCTCTCTTAATCATTCAATCTCTCCTTTGTTTTTCTACTAATATTTATCATTAGCTATAGAACCACACATATAGAGTCCAATGTACTGGGCCTAACAGTTTGTCACTTGAGCTCAATGCTTCTTTCTCTCTGGGTTTAACTTCTCAATTTCTAATGTCTTTGCCTTATTCATTAGTCTCTTCAATAGTTTTTGCTTCTCTGTTTATATCCCCACACGGTACCTAGTTATCAATCTCAATGAAATTACATTGTACCGAAGCATAAAGCGCTACGTGGCACCGTGAAGGATGTCTTATGTGAAGTTGTTCCCTGTCCACACTGGCTCGGTATTATCTAATATCTTTTTAGTTCGTCAAAATATTAAAACATTTTTAAATTCTAAAAAATATAGGACAAGATACATGGATGCCTTTTAGATATATGGTAGGAGAGATTCCTTGGAAATCATTACTTCTAAATAATCAACCAGCCTAGGTAAATTAATTATGACAATTCAGAGAAAACTATAACCATCTAGGATTTGAAGGCGATTAGAACTTCTGATAATTAGTCACTTAGTAACTTTATCTCTTCAGAACCTGGATGAACAAATGACAGAGAAGAATAACAAACTATTTATATCAATGGACGTGATACACACCTTCAATTTCTTTAAGCATTGTACTAATGCCATCTAGGTTATTACTGGTCAGAACTTTGGTGTATTTCAGTTTTGAACGTTTGTTATATCCTTTAGAGTAACAACCTTTCCAATACTGCTTTTCAAGTGTTGCGTGAAGTAGCTTGTATATCTCTATCTCTAACAGTTTTTTTTTTTGTTTTCTCGTCATGATTGAGTCTTCTTTTAGGCAAGGTAAACGGTCATAGAATTTCTTTATTCATAGAAATCAAGTATAATTCCCAATGTATATAAATATAGACGTGCTTGTTTACTTTACTGAGGTCATGATTATGATCTTCAATAATGCTGGACAAACTTTTAGACAATGTTTATCATCACTTAGTATGAAATTTATTTCACTCCACCAACCTTGCTTCAAATTGTTGAAAGTGTATAAATTTAAAGTAAATAGATTAGTCATCTAATCACATCAAAACTCACCATGATTAGTTCTGGTGCCAGATCCTTTACTTTTTAGGGTCTTTACACCAAAAACACAAGCAAGCTGAAGACAAAAAAGTACAAGTCTTTGCTTGTCCCCTCAATCCACTTTGTCGAACCCTCCTACTCGCAGCAACGATAGTTCTAAAATCTCTGCATAATGCTGAACCGAATTTTAGCTTTCATAGACTTTTATTTTAGCCTGAAGATCAGTATAGAGAGAAAGTATCCCCAACAACAAATTTACAGTCTGCCATGTGCTAGAATGTGCTGGCCTTCACGAATGTGCTGCACCTAACTTCACAGAGTTAAAGTGTGCTTTTTGCCGTGGGTAAGTTGCTGTGTTTACATTTTAAGGCGTGGTTCAATTTGCCGTCTAGAATTACCTAGAGTTCCGTTGCAGGGGCCTATAGACTGCCTTTAAGTGAATCATAAATGCCACATATATGTTGTATAATACTATGCATATTAAAATTTCTTTTAGACAACCAGTACCCCCAACTATTGTGTGCTATCAGACCCTTCCTCTATTAAGCGGCGAAAGCGGCTGCGCTTACAATCGAGCTCTGCAAGACTAACTTGAATATTCGTAAGGTCAGATAGTCGATTGTCGTGTCATGCTGATTGTCGAGTGCCTTCTATTTTTGTTGTTTCTATTGGTACTATTGTGTGCCGTGGTGGTCGTTTTTGTTAGAACAATGGTACTATAATATATACACTGGATGTCCTCCGAATATTGAAAACAAGAAATGACCAGGCCAAGAGACAACTAATATGATATAACTGCGTTCTAGCCTACAAGATGCTCTAAACTTACAATGAAAAATACCGATATGTAACTATTTTGTCATTAATCTCAGTCTGGTGTACATCTTATTACGTGACAACCTATTGTTACTAAGCATCAGTTAATTTTAGTAACATAGCGAAATCGCGGAGCAGTTGAAAATGTCTGTCAGTTTTGACCCTGCAAGCCATTTTATCAATCAAACTGGGTAACCTTCATTCCTTGTATTTCAATACATCTGACTAGTGTCGTATTTGAAAACATTAGACTTTGATCATTGACCCCTTCGTCCAAAATTCGACTATTTGAAGCAGACAATTAATGATTATCAACTCATCATTCAGGTATCATTCACATAAAATAATAAACGTACACATAGCTCTAAAAGTCAAAGCTAGACTGTAAAGTTTATTTTACACAGAAGACTATGATCTTACACACAAGGTATCCACTTTTGCAAAGGTGTACTCTAGCACTTGTGATTCTTACCTAATATGTCTAAGATGTCTGAGATACTTAACTGTGTGGTCATTCAATTCAATACCTTGAGTATTGAACAATAGACTGGCTACTGTGACCTTTAATTACTTATGTGTGGGGTGAATTAGATGTGAGGTTTCAATAGTTTCTTTTCAAGTCTGCATAGAGCAGTTAGTTAGTGTTTCATTTCAGCATATAACCTATATAAAGTTTTTGTCTTATGTGTGCTTGTGTCAATAACATTGTGCATGATTTATATGTATATATCTGTGACCTGATTTGAACAATAAGGGACCACTGATTAAGCATCTACCCCAAAAAAAGCAATTGTATACATACAGTTGCTATATATGCACAACTATGTATAACACAAAATGTTTTCTGAGATGTTTCCATAATACTTTTTTTAACAAAATCAGCGGGATGAATAATATTTGACCAGAGTGGTCCCTTTTTTGCACAATCTTGTCACATATATACACTCCCCCCAACAAGACCATTCAAGGTGAACAGTTAATTGTCATCATTAAAAGTAAAAACTTGTATTATATTTAATGAATGACACTTCACAAATTCATGTAATTAGGCATTTAAATCAAATGTTTTAGTTGTCTAACTCATACACTGCTGACCTCAGTAGCCTATACAGACAGCTTACTTTTAAAATGCTCTGCTAATTTGATGTGAAAATTATATACAACATGTATCCCATGTAATAACCAGTAAAGAGGCTAATTTTGTACTGTGAACTCCTTATATATAACCTTCGTTGATTTTGACAACCACCCTTAATCTCCATAATCCATAATCAAGGTCCGTTCGGTCTAGAGTTTATACACTCACTTGAACTAGCCTTCCCTAAAAGTTGTCTAGTATGCACTGAACTGGGATTATTGGACTTAGTTTTGTCCCAAGATCCCACACACCCCATCAAAAAGGTCAGTCATTACATTTACTTTCAATTTCTAAGGTTCCAGTGTCATCAGCAAGTTGTCATGATCTATGGCCTTACAAGGAAATATGTCATTGCTGTATTTTTCACACCTTTCAAGAATGGCTAAAGTGTTTAAAAATTCATTTTATATTTCTTTTGTGGAATGGATATTTTATTGTACTAGTAACTGAAAGGTTGCGTTATAATTAACCTATAGCTGTTTGTTTGCTTAGGTTTAATCTATCATTTCAAATTCACACTTTATAATTGTAACATACTTTATCATCTGGAATTGGTACTTTTTTAATGTTGAAATTATCATGACTTTTGATTATGACTTCTTACAAAATACATGTGTCATTATCATCATCAGCAACTTGTCATGTGATTATTAATATATTATTGGAATGACTGTTGACATGTCCCACTAATGATGCTACGACCAACAATTTGAATTAAATGCACCCAGACTTCCTTTTTGTTTGGGAGACATGTTAGTCTGCCGGACCAAACTAATATAACTAGACTAGACTTGTGAAAGTGACCTTTTGACCTTGCAAAAGGCTTAAATCTGTATCGATCCCCAATGCCCTACCCTAACAATTAAAACTGTAGTCTTGATGTCAACAAAATTCCACTGGAAAATGTGTTAATCTACAGCCAAATGTGTATGAATAGAAACATTTACTCTAGCTTATGTTGATATATTGTATCCTAGAAGTGTAAATCACGTACTTGTTAAAATGAGTGACTTCAAATTCTTTTATAGCAATAAATTCTTACAAAAACTAAATACCTCTAGATATCTGAGATGACTTTCTGGGAGTCATTCATTTAAACTACCTTGTGCTATACTATAATAAATTAATATTTGAGTTACCTCCCATTCATGCATGATGTGCATTTAGTTTGCTGGTTTTAATAATATAAAAATGTTTATTCAATTTAGTTTGCAAAATTATAACCTATCTATATTAAAAACATAGTGTGTGTTTATCAACTTTTATGGGTATATGCTATGGGTAACCTCTTGACAGGTCATTCAGCCTTCTAACCTCATAAATTGTGTGAGGTATTGTTTTACTTGAGGGAATCTAATGCCAGACTACAGACCACGGATGTATTCTTTTTATATTGCGTGCACTTTATTGAAGGTATATGTAATTTTACATAAGTGTGTTTGTAATAGTTGCCAGAAATGCACTCTAGTAAAACCCAATAACATTAGACATTTACTGAAACCTCAATTCACACATGAAGAAAGTATGAATTATGTTCAAATCACAATGTTTATTATCATTGCTGTATATCACCTGTATACAAAATTATTTTGGCTTGTTTTTTTACATTAGAGTAAGTGGTCCAAAATGCATGTTTCCAATAACACAAAGAGAGATTTTTAGTTTCCAAATAGTTAATTCAAATGTTATGGATAGAGGTGTGATATGTGGTAGGACATATTACAATTTCTGCAAGATGGTCAATATCAGCCTAATAATCCAGTCAAATGATTACAGAGTCAAGTTTAATTACATTAAAATTGTTATTTCATGAGAAGGACAGTCAGTGCTTTTTTTTTTTTGTCTTTTTTTTATCAATCTTCCTACTAGTCTAAACCACAAGGTACATTTTCTGTTCATGTTTAGAATCAAGTTAGTAGTCTCAAACATACTAGTCATCTCAAAGCAAAAAACAGGTCTATACTAAACCTATACATATTTGGCCTACCTAATTCCTATAATAAGTGTTTTTAATTACCTACTTAATTAACGTACAGGTACTTTGCTGAAGCTTGTGTTTGACATACACAACAAGTTTACATGTTTATTGTGTTTCAATTGCTCATTTCATCACAACATCGTGGTACTGGAGTTATTCAAGAACCATTTCGTCGGTGCACACAGGTGCATTGTCTATCACATATTACAACATGAGCTCATCTGCTAGTAATCCTAACATCACAAGTAACATTATGTAACTTTACTAACATGTCTGCGCTAGCCACTGGTTAATTATATGATCAACAAATCAATTCTTGCGTATATGTGGTGTCTTGACTGGAAGGGATGGATGCAATGGTGTATTTTTGTAAAAGAAATCGTTTCAATATCACTTCATATGTTCATAGTTGTTTTTATTTTGAGCATAAACACAGTTTGTCCTTGTTTTTCTTTTTTTTTTTTGCGTGGATCAGCTTTTCCGAATGCGGTTTCTTGGATATGCGTAGTCATTTGTCCCAGAGCGGTAAAACTCCTGTTATTTTTTTTGATAATTCTGCCTCAACTTGGTGCGTGAGTGGAATCTGGAATTAGGTTTGGAGGAACACAACGGTACTCAGAAAGCTCCTAACACATATTAGGCTATCAACTGCCCATATTTGTTTGGAAATAAAGCTTGAATCTGGAGACAGGACTATATTACTTCGACGAATATAAATGGCAGATACACACCTATTTGTTCACTTGAAGGCCAATAAGTTCACATACAAGCGCTGTTGATGTGTAAATGACGCTTTTTTTTTTTCCCCCCTGATGGCTATGGTGCAGCCATTGCATGGACCATTGGTGATGACTCATATGAAAGATAATGATTTCCTTCGGAAATAACACTTAACTAACTGGTAAGGGTATACACATTTGTAATTATTTAATGTATATGGAATTATTTTTGTGACAGTTTTGAAATGGTGAGTTTGTTAGTAATCGATGTTTAAAATATATAAACACAATGATTTGTTTTACATAATGGAAAAATTATAATAAACACTGTTGTGATTCTTGTTGTAATGTGTACTGACTTTATATATTTCTTTTTATTAATGCTAACTTTTATTTTTCACAGTTTAATTGCCAATAACTCTGGGTAGCAATGGTATTGTCAGTATTTACTTTTAGTACAGTTCCAAATAGCTGGCAAAAACAGCTTCATAGGAATAATCGGATCAGCACTTAGGGTAAGTATTAATACTAGTTTTAAGTCCACAGTATAATAAATTAACAAGCGTACAATAAATATTTATAGCATGGCCATCTTTTTAATTACGTAGGTTGTAGGTGTTAGAATCAAAATGAGTGGAAATATAGAATTTATCATAATACTTTCAAAATTGATGGAGCAGCACTCCCACTTGTTGTCTTCCTCTCATGTTCGTCTATCTTAGTGATGTTCAGATTACTGTTCAAGGGGAACTCTGGAATGAGGTGGTGAAATTTTTACTTGATCATTCAGCCAACATGTAATAATAGTAGTACCAAACTTAGTATGGTTTGTGTTAAGAAGTTGTAATCTAAAGAAATTTAGTTTAATATTCAACGTAGTGACATCACAATATGAAAATATGTTATCTCTATACTCTAATTGTAGAGCATATCTTGATTGTGTAACTAATTACATGTACATGTTAATTATTTGAGATAAGTATCGAATTTGATTAGAAAGGAATACTTATTATGTCACTTTTGTTATCTAATAGATACTTGGTGCTAGTATATATGTCTCTGCTGTATCATTACCTCAAAACTTTTCAAAGACTACCTTATAATAATCATCAATGTTTCCTTGTCCTAGAAACAAATTCCACATTAACCACCACCCACTTTGCAAACAGGTAAGACAAAATGAGTGTGATAAGAAGAGGAGGATTGAATATGACTGTACTACACTCTTTATTAATACATGATATGCCGTTACAAAATCATCAAATTGTAATATAAATTGAATGTTTTTTTATATTTCAGACTGGAATTAACATCATTTTTACTGGTAACATAGCTTGGTTTGGTGCTGCAGTATATGCTACTAGTTTAAACATCTTGTTCTTGGGTAGTGATAGAGTCAGACAATCATCTTGATGAATCATTTTTTTCCGCAGTGGCCTATCATCCATGTCAGCCGTAACTGGATATAATAATACCATTGTTATATCACATAAACAGGTTAATGTTTATCTCATTTGTCATACCGTGTACATTGGGATGTTTCTATGTAGCTTATCCACATTTTGTAATATACCTTAGGATAGGATTAATAATGGGTACTATTAATTCGAATTTTGCGATTTAGGTCAAAATCGCAATACTTAATACCCGCGAATATATAATATTTCATTAACGTAATTTTCGAATTTTCCATTAATTAGAAACAACTATGCATGGTCTATGTCAAGGTCAGAGTTCGATCCGTATCTTCTCCACAGTCCTCTGGCTCCTTCAATCTTTGTAGTATAGAGTCTGTTGCATCTTCAAATTTGCCATCCACTGGCTCTTTGTACTTTTCGCCAACTAGAGTCTCGTACTTGTCAAGGCACTGTCGATTGTTTTTCAGTCAGGTCCATTTCTACAGTGACTTGGATTGGGATTTCTAAGCCACCCTGCACTAGTGGGCGACCTTCGATGGTGAATATCCATAACCATTGCGGTGACTTTTGCACCGTGTAAAATAATGTAGTAAGTGTACCTTGACACTTCGTTGGGGAGATGTGTCCAACGACAGACTCAGTCAGACGTGACGGTAGCTTTTTAGTGCAGGGCGATCGCAAAAGCGATCATAAGCGTTGCCCAGATTCTTGTTATGCTTCTAGCACTTTCATGTAAGCTTGAGTCCAGATACTGCGATACTCGTGTATCCCCTCAAACCACAAAAAAAACGAATTGAATCTTCAAGCTATCTGACTACTGGTTAGTAGTTCAAGGGTCTAATACGCATGCGTGACCACGCCCCCCCCCCCCCTGGTCATAGTAGGCAGGCTATCTTGATGCAGCTGTCTGGAGTCAAAGTTGAAGATGTCCTTTTTTCCGATTTGGATTTAGGCCTCTAACTCCCACAACATCACCAGCTTACAATCTGAAATCAGCCTGTGAGGCCTGACTTTTGTTCCACTCATTCCCACACTCAGTGAGTCAGGACTAGGAGTAGTTGAATATCAGCAAGTTGCAACAGCTGTCAACAAAGAACTTGCTGCACCCCCAGCGAAAAGGAAACGTGGTAGTGGAACATTACACAACTTACACACCTACACAGCGTGCAATGATTGGAAAAGTACGCACTTGAAAATGCGTAATGGAGAGCCAGAAAGCATTTCTTGTCTGAATTTCCTAACTTACCAGAGAGCACTATGAGATACTTCAAGAAGGCTTATCGTGAGGAGCTAGAAAGAAAAGAGAAAGAAATGTGATCCACAGCTTGTGGGTAGAAATCACTGCCAAACCCAAAAGGTCGTCCTCCAATTCTTCTTAATCTTGATGGAAAAGCTGATAAATTTTCTGAAAGCAATAAGAGCAAAAGGTGGTGTGGTGAATATTACGTTGTCCGAGCTGCAACAGATGCACTCATTGTTTTTTTTTTCTAGTAACCCATCCTCTTCCATGCACCTCAGAATTTCAGCAAAGCCACGTTCCTGGGTACAGTCACTGTTACGACACATGGGGGTACACTAGAAGAGCAAGCCTACTTCACAACCACCAGTTTTCTCAAGGACTGTACAGTGAATGCAGAGAGAGACTGCATTAACTTGCAGGATATCGCTGACAGCAAAAGTCAAGAAGTATGGGATTACACTGAGCGGCCTAAGCGAGTTTTAAACTCAGATCAAACCCCATCATCATATGTATTTTGTTGGCAAATCAACCATGGTCTCGAAAGGGATCAACAGCCCATTCCGATCAAAGGGTCACAGATAAACGTGTAATTACTTTAATTTTGTTGTCACTCTTGGCCAATGATTTTCTACCGAATGATGCAAGTAATATACAGCGGCAAAACTAAAGCTAGTCAACCTCGTTATTTCCTATTTCCTTCTGAATTCTGGTTACACAAAATCCAAAGCATTGGTCAAATGAAATTGAAAGCTTAAAGCTGATAGATGAGATCATATCACCTTATGTCACCAAAAAGCGAGAGGAGCTAAAGCTTCCTCATGGATCAAAAGGCTTTACTCGTTTTGGGATGTTTTCAGAGGGCAGATGACTGACCAAAGTCAAGACCCCCCGGCTCGATGAAACTAAACATTGAATGTGTGTATGTACCAGCTACATGACTCACTTTTTTCAACCTTTGGACTTAACAGTGATGGATGTGCGAAGCAAAGATGAGGAAAGAATTTGTTACATATCTTATTCGAGTGCTATTAAGCAACAGCTTGACTCAGGAAAGCAACTTGAAGATATCGAAGTCGATTTTCGTCTATCACGTGCTTAAACACTACATGCGAATGGCTAGTAAATTGTTCAATTTTTTTATTTACCTCTACCAGGGGCAAGGAAGTATTGCTAGGGGGTGGAAAAGTCTGAGAATTGTAGGACTTCTTGATAGAAGCACAATCCAACCACCCTGAAGACCCATTTCATGAAATATGCACACAATAGCTATTATCGTATTAACTGATTGTATAATAATTAATTATGTTGGGTTATAACAATAATACTATTGTTTGAAGAACATTAACTTTTGGTATAATTAGTGGGTGTAGTTGATTTTTTTTTGCAATTCCGTCAATTATTAGTAACCGGCGCAAAATGTGAGGGGTAGCCAAATCGCAAAATTAAGTACTCGTAATTAAACCTGTCCTTATTAATAAGGTATTTTTTTTATATTCTAATGAAACATGATGCCCCTTCCACAATGAAACTCTGGGTTATCGAGGCAATCATATATTTAAGTCACCCATCTTGCAAGTCTAAATAATTTTTAACCACAGATAAAAAAAATAAGCATCTGTTTTTAAAAGGGGTACCATAATGTTTGGCCTTTTATATCCAATAATTAAGTATCACCAAACATTCATTGTGTAATCTTTTTGAAATCCTTTATTATAGCAATGACAACCCAAAAATTTAGCATTTCAAGACTCCATCACGCATCAAACACATTCTTTTGTGACAGACTCTGTTGAACTAGTCATTGACATTAATCAAGTAGTGGTGCACAGGTCAGACGTTCTATTTTGTCCTCTCAGAGCTCTGGATGGTTTTTGAAATCCTTCAGGATCATTAACACGCTTCTCCTTTATCACATAGCATAACCATTTTTGTAAGTATTTTCTAGTAAATAGGTTTTCTAAATTATGCCTAAATATTGGACTTTATTAATAGATGGTAATCAAAATGTATGATATCATTGTATATAAATTATATATCCAACATAGTATGGATTAATATGATGATTCTAGTTTTTGTAGAATCTGGTGTATGTGAATATATAATTATAAGAAAACTTAATTATTAATTTCATCTACTCTATAAATGTAAATTTAGTGAATATTACCATATCAGTAACTGATAGTCTAATATTAATGGCATACTTTGACAAAATTAGGAGCTCCTCTTGTTTTAGGATAACTCTTACATTTTCTCCCTGATACGTCTTGATATGATATACAAGAACCATTTATAGCTGAATTTACATACCGTTTAGTACATGAAGCTGACAATTTATCTACCAAACAAAACACTTGGAACCTTATCGTCTTTGACTATGGTGTCCAGATCATTAAAAGATAAGGTTATGACACTCTATCATTGATAAAATCAAAAAAACTGGTAGCATATAGAAACCCCATCTTTACTTTCATAAAGAAAATATATCTATTTTCCTATTTTGTATGAGAAATTATTAGCAATAATTAATTTTTCAACAATTCAGCAAATTCTTTTTGCCACTCTAATGACAGGATTACCAAGATTTTTTAATACTCCAGCTTAACAAATGCCAAGCACTAATTCACCAAATTTTCTGCTTATCTAAAAAAATCATATCATTGTACTGATGCATTGCTTAAGTGGTTTATTCTGTCATTCTGATGTAACTATAAATATAACTTTACTTACATACTATAGACTAAAGTTACATTCATACCACTGATTATCAAGACTGCATTGGAGGATATGTATTAACTTCTGATACTGATGTAACTAGTCATAGAAACTGTCAATGTGATCGATCAGTACGTAATGTTTTGTCATGTGAAGAATACCAAGATTCTGTATTATTAAGGTACATTACATTGACCTACCTTTTACTGCATATTGTACAACAGTAAACTAGCAAAAGTATGGATAATCTCAAATGATTGCAATAATTGTATAGGAGTCGGTGGTCATCTGAAGTGTGTAAAGCAAGTTTAAAATACCAGACCAATATTCAACTTTTGTACTCAAACGCTTTTTTGCGTGTCTTCTTTAATATTTTATTAAGTACATCAATCAATATACTACAGTTGTGTCTGACTTAAAAAGACATAAGTTAACATGTTCATTTCACTAAATGCTCCATGTTCTTTTCAAACAGTATCAATTTGATTATCTTCATAGATAATATTACTAGTATATCTGTATCATTTCTTATACTTAGGTCTAAATCTCTGGGCAACTATGTAGTAGGAGAGCCTGCATCACTTTACTTCTATTGGTGTCCTCCAGGATATTGCCAATGTTTCTTTAACACTAGTGCTGGTATAGCTCTTGTGTTCCAGTTTATTCTAATACTAACCTGATAAACAGTGTGTAATGTTCAAGAAAAGGTAAATGACTAGAGTTTTTTAGTAAGAGTGAAAGATTATAAGTTAATTGTCAAATAGTAGAATACACTAAGTATACATGTTTATGTTATTGTGACATTTTACAGAATATATTATTATTAATATAGGTATATTATGTGGTGAGTGCAAAGAAGGTGGGATTAGTGTTCTCTTAATAACTGTTTACATGTAGTAATAATCACCTCACTTTAATAACAGTACTAGGTAAATTATCAAATGTACGTGATATAGTAAATGATGTATTTATTTCTGTAGTGTTCTTGATATGTTTAGTAATATTTAGTATACCATGTTCTTTGATATTGGAATACCAGAGTGGAGCATTATCCATTTCTTTCTACATACATGTATAATATTAATCAATTAACTTGACATATTTCAAATTGTCTTAGTATTGTGGAAATGTATTAAGTGAAATATTGAAAAATTTCTTGTAAGCGATAAGTGAAATATTGAAAATTTCTTGTAAGATAAAACAAAACATTAGATCTATCTTACTAACAGTATTTTGTTTAAAGTCATAATTGGCCTTATCCTCATTTAATGATAATCATTATTTTGTCAATTGTTATAGTAATTTATATTCTGGATGGTTAGTTTAGTTTTTCATTGTAAAAGTCCTTTCTTTTAAAAAATAGATATAGTAAATACTATAGTATTATAATCCTTATTAATGTAGAGATATAACCATACATCTTTTTTTCATTTTCTTCCATTTAACAGATGGTCCAGTATTTGTTGTATATTTTCCACCTTCTTTTCTTACTATTGAAATATGTGATTACTTATACATATTGTTGATTTTAATTGCATTTTAATTAACAGAAAATGACTACTACACATAACTGACTAAATATTTTTTGTACTTTACATTCATTAATATGTTGAGCTCAATCCATAAAACCTTCATTAGCACAAATAATAGTAATATTATTGTCTTCTCCTAGCTCTACGACTATCAAATGCTCTAGAAGATTTTACTATGTGTTTATGATTTCTGTTTACTAGAATCACAATGATTATTCAATGTCTTATTCTTCCAAATTTCATACCACTACTCAATATAATACTAATAGTAACCCTTAGCGTAATCTTGAGGTAAACATACATAACATATAGATGGTATATAGAGTGATGTATCTTGCACTGGACTTTATTAACTTTAATGTTTGAAAGGTAACAAAGCAGTTAATGTAGATTTTACTTATATAGATCGATTTTTGAAGCGAGTACCAGAGAATTCTCGTCCAATTATACCTCTAAACAAGATAAAGGAATATGGGACTGTTATCTTATTAGCGTTATACAACATGAATCTATACTGAGTTTGGAGTGTTCTAAGCTGTCCAGTTATACCTGAAAAGATGGAAAGATAATCAATCTAGAGAAGTCATGAAACTTGAATTACAGTACCTAGCTTTATCAATGGAATATGGATTTCTTAAAATATCTGGGCTACTTTATGTTTCTACATAGCGATGGTACTAAACCGTGTTGAGACTGCAATTTTTTATGACAACTAGTCATTTATGGCTCACTATACTGTCTCGTCGGTGTTCTTTTACTCTCTGATATTGTTAATACTTATTACTAACATCAATGACTTTATATTAAGAAAAAAGAGGCAAAGGTATACCTTCTATGAATGATAAATAATAACATCAATAACTGTTTTACATATCAATCCATTTGTGTGTATAGAATATCTTATTTTATGACGAAGATGGGTGTAGCAGTTAAGGAGCCTTTCCCAGAAAGCACTATGGCTTTTGGTGTGGAATAGAGTTAATTCAAAGATCTTTCTTGATAGTTTGGGGGGGGATGAGAGCTTTAACATATAATCAGTAAGTCATGTTTATTTCACATATAGCACTAAACACATGATGAGTAGGACAATTAGATATTCATATTCGTTCTTTGCTGGTGATTAAAATTTAAAATATACCCCTGTCCTCTATGTTCTTGAAAGTCTAGTAATAATGTTACTTCAATTACTTTAATAGAATTATTAGACTGAGATTCTCATTACTACAAATTATTTCTTTTACTTATATGGTAGTACTGTTGCTATATATGGTTATTAACTCATATAAACAAGAGTTAACTAACTGGTTTAGAATTGGCAACATTTGACATGGTTTGCCATTCTAATCATGTTACTATCTAATCCGCTGTTTACAAGAGATCCTTTGACTATACTTCAGTTTTACTGCCAGTATCGGCCTCAATGTGATGGTGCTAGAACTACGTTGTCCCACATATTTGCTGTACTCTTAGACAGTGTTCTAGTATATACCATACTTGTTGCACTGGTTTTGGTAACAAGTGTAGGTTTGATAATAATAAATATGTAATGATTTTACAATAGTTTTAGTTATGACAATAATGGTGTGTGTTCTACAAATACACTCCTGTCAGTCTACATTTTTATACGAATATTAATACATAGATCATTTTATAGATATATTTTATAAATTAAAATGTATCTCATGTCAGTCATTTGCCTCTCTTTAGACTAAAGATGATAAAGAATTATCGAACAATAGCTTTGCAACGAAAAGTAACCAGAAAAGTCCTGACCTCTTTGAGCATGAGATGACCACTTATTACACAGTACGTGTGGAGAAAGAAAGCAACTTCAACGAGATATTACTATTGCTGATCCATACAGAATCAAAGAACACGACAATAATATGAGTCAATAGAATCCAGTTACTTTATTCAGTGAGCATGCCCATGTTTTGTTATGAATTATTAGTCATTATAGAACAAAGGGATAGTGTAGCTAGAGACTATGGAATGAACTTTAAAGTGAGAGTGCAGGGATAACACAGTTTAATGATCAGCTTACAGGTATGAAAAGGATTGATATACTACTAGTTTAACATACTGTCTGCTTTCAAATTATAATCCGTTTCATGAACATGGTGGACTGATTGAGCGTCACTTAATAGTTCATATTATTCAATCAAACAAAAGTTATATAATTTCTTAGCCACACTTTCTTCATTTTCAGACACACTTTACATTACTACTGTGCATAGTCCATTCACAGAACTATGGGGTTTAAAAGATCTCTGGCTACATTGCTTTGGCATCCTACACTAAGTAATAGTTATTCTAACAACAAACTATACAGGTTTGAAATGTTAGTGTCGCTAATTAATCTAATCCATTTTGTCCTTTGATGAACTTTGAAAAAAGGTTGTTTTAATACATTACATTCCATACTCCATATTTTATAACTTCCCGATCGTGAATTTTATACCAAATTGTCACGGTATGCCGCGTATTGGTAACTATAATACCAAAGCAATAATTGCATTTAGAACAATTGAACTATTATAGAATTTGTGACAACAGAAGAGGTGCTTGCTCTCTTTATCATTTTTTGGCTACAAATCATGAATTTTAACAGAGTCATTGATCCCAATTTACTGGAGATGTCAGAAAAGAAACAGAGCTGTACATACAGTTGATAAAAGTCATTTACCCAAGATGATCACTATTATCCGTAATAATTAACATAATCATCCCCCCACTAGATCAGGCAGCAAATGAGACAAAAGAAGCTTATCTACACTATATTAAGAAGAAGGTGTCCAAGAGTATATACTATTACCTCTCTTTATGATGCTGAGATTCGCACCTTTACTAGGGAGGACCAGAAAAGGCAGCCAAACTGTCCAAAGCGTTTCATCAATCCAAGTCACACTTCATTACAGCGCTAGAGCATCAAAAAAATGCAAAAGAGATATCATTTGAAGGTGAATTGCCTCAAACCTTCAGTGGTGAACAATTACGGGAATATATCCTAAAATGCCTAATCCACAATGTCTAATTTCTGACAAAGTGTTGTATTTATATGTGAGAACTTTTATTTATGAGACAGCAGCGCTAGCATGGCAAGTTCGAACGGCTAAAACTACAATACAGTAGAAAGAATAGATTACTGCAATTTCAAGATTCTCTGCATATTTCTAGCGTGTGGTTGACCCTATTACATATTATATATATTAACATTTGTTTGTTTTGACCTGATTTTCAAAAGGAGGGACCTTTTTTTTTTTTTTTTTTTTTTTTTTTTTTTTTTTTTTTTTTTTTTTTTTTTTTTTTTTTTTTTTTTTTTTTTTTTTTTTTTTTTTTTTTTTTTCTTCTTTTCAACACATTTGTGACCTTATTTATAAAAAAAACATGTAAAAGATACAAGAAAACAGTTTTACAATACATATAGAAGTTATGCATAATAACAACTGTATGTATACAAAAACTGGTTTTTTTGAGATGTTTTTTAACAGTTGATTTTTCACAAATCAGGTCACAAATGTTTTGACAGAATGTCCCTTTTTGCAAAACGGTCACATATTAGCTGTGGGGAGCTGTATACCGGTCTCTACAAACATGGCGGAGAATGTCCTTTGATACGGAGTCTGTCAGAATCAAACAATCACATAAAAAAATTGCCAGGCAAAATGCAACTATTTGAGTTCGCTTCAAAGAGAACAATGTGTAATAAACTTTCTACAAGCCAGTTAGCTTCTGGAACCAATCCACCTTGTAAAAGTGAAAGGATTACAGAGAAAAGAAAAAGAGAATCATGACCCCTTAAACTAAATTCACAATGTTCTTGACCTTTTGAGGAATATATTGAGGCAATGGCCACAAAGATAAGATTTATTTTCCCTAGTTTTTATTTTACACATAATTATAATCGTTATTTATGGTTTTAACTAATTTTAGTTGAGACAAACTGGCACTAAATTTCTCAATTTAGTTTAGACAAACTGGCACTAAATTGTTTAGACAAAATCGTATTACACAATGGAATAACCCTTTGGAGTTAGGTGGACGTATCAGCCTATATAATACAAAGTAAAAGTCTCAGAAAAAAAGTCTAGTTAAGAACGAATTTATTCACACTAAAGAATGTGTGAATAAATTAAAGAATGACAAAAAAAATTTGACAACAAACATATTGACTTGTTGGACGTGTTGGTGGTTGATACAGAAGTTATTCTTAACACAAACAGAGTATAGCACATAGACCATTCTTAACATATTTTTATAAATTACAATATATTTATGTCAATTATGTGCCTCTCTTTAGACGAAATGTGGTAAAGAAATATCAAACAAGTGCTCTACAACAAGTAAGAAGAGTGCAGAGAAATGATGACCACTTTGACTATGAGATGATCACTTATGACACATTGCTTGCAATTGATAAAAGAAATAAAGTAATTCAAAAAAATTATATTTCCTGATCCTACAGAAGAGAAGAACACAATAATTTGATTCAATGAGTCATTGACGATAGAACTGAGTACTTTTATTCAGTATGTTGTTGTGAATTTATACTATTAATAATAACATAGGGGTGGTGTAGTAAGTAGCCTGGCCAGCCTTAGGGCACTATTCTCTAGGGGCCATGTAAACTTTGAAGTGGTAATGGCTAAAGAGATGATAATAGTAGCAGTAATTTTAGGGCTCTTGATGACGTAAAACAACAATCACTGTTTTTATTTATTATTATATTTTGTAGATCAAACAAAGCTAACAGCTAACAATGTGATTTAGGATAACTAGAAGGTGTGGATTTCCATTTGACAAAATTGGAGGAGAGTAGCAACAGCAAACCCACAAGAATGTCAAGTATTTGCTCTCAAGAATGTGAGACTAACATCAGCAGCAACTGTATCATCAGGTAAAGTAACATATTGAAAAAATACTTTAAATCTTCTGACAAATTGTAAATTGCATGCTACTTCCTCCTACATGTTCTAACAAAACCACAAATCATTTAGACTTCCTTCCAATGCAGCCTCATATTCAAAATAACAC
Organism: Gigantopelta aegis; assembly: GCF_016097555.1. Classification (NCBI taxonomy): domain Eukaryota; kingdom Metazoa; phylum Mollusca; class Gastropoda; order Neomphalida; family Peltospiridae; genus Gigantopelta; species Gigantopelta aegis. Next base: position 93,930 of record NW_024533275.1, read on the forward strand.
CAATTTACTTGATCAGTGTCATGTGTGATGGACATTAATAGAAGGGCTAAGAACCATAGTGGGCTAACCGACATTTTCTATAAAATCAATTTTGTTTATCTGTGATTATGCCATAATATAGTATTTCATTATAGTTAAACAACATAAGGTGACAATGAATGCCAGATACAATACTCACCTTATTAGTTTTTTGCTGTACAATTTTTAGACAATGCATTGAATGCCACACTGTGGTCCTAACCTGCACATGATGTCTTCGATAGTTATGTGCCTCCTTTACCAGCGTAGTTTGTTAATAGTATCTAGCTGTCCTTTAACTAGCCTACAAGCACTCAAGACATTTCATGGGCTGCTAAAAGGATAAGAAGATTCTTATAATTTCAGAATAACATAAAACCACTCCCTCTAATTATTATATTAATATATGCATACTTTGTTCAAGTCAAACATCAGTATATTCAATTCATATATCATATACATACATACATTTTGTATATGTGGTCATTATGTTGTGTTAGTAAGACTAAGGAGTGTAGGATATCTTTATGTAATTTAATATATTATATATTAAAAAAATAAAGACTATCCTATATATATATATATATATATATATTTGCCAAGTCCCTTAGCGAGAGGCAATTAATGATTTAGGGGCTCAATGATGTCTTAGACTGACCTCACAGGGAAATGCTTGAATATCAGTTACACTCAAGCATGTAGCTCTGATATTATAAGGCCTGGTACAAAGTGCTGAAACATTTTTGAAATTCTAATTATTTGTTTAGAGTATCTCACCCCTTTCCCATTTTTCTAGTTCCCGCCAATTATGAACATAATCAATCATTCCACAATTATATAAGTATTATAACTATAAACAATTAACTACCAGGTAGTTGTCCTAATTATTTTTGAAAATTATTCACAGACTATTTTGTTGTAGCGGACCTAGTTGAAGGCAATATAAATGACCTTTTCTCAAGATATACCCAAACTTGTCTAAAAATAGTGACATTTCATAAAGAGCACAAATTTTATTTAATCTATTCCAAAAACAACAATCCAGTTAGTCCCACACTTTGCTTCTGAACTTTTTTAGTAGATAAAGAAGTACTGATAAACTTTAGATGATTCAAATTTTTCTCTCAAAAGTTGGGACAATGGAACCAATGATTGGAAAGAACATCTGTTTCCTACAAACTCATAACATCTAGTATAATGGTAGCTATCCTGTATAAACTATATTACTAAGTTTGAAGATATGACATCAACTTGTATACAGTCAGGCATTAATCTAGGTTAAGAATTTATCAGGGAAAATGCCTTCTTAAGGTCTAATAAAACTGATCTTTAACTATAACTTAATTAGTCAATGTTTAACTAGGTCATACAATTTAAACTCTTTAGTTACAATTAGTAATTCTTCTCACTAAATTATAAGTAGGCTAAAGTAACTCTTGTTATTAAATAGCAGAAACATCACCCTAAGACTATTTTGATAGTACTGTTGTTGCAATTGTGTTTGCATGTGACAATTAGAAACCTTGTGGATGTAACTATATATTATACATGCATAGTCAAAAAAACAATCTTAGAACAGCCTTGTATGCTGCAACTATATATCAGGCATACGAGTTTCTTCTAAAGCACATCATTTATATTATTATTGTTTTGTTTCTGTGACCAATTTAAAAATTGATTTTAATTATTCTATCATACCTCTCTTTGTTAAGAGGGATTTCAATTTAGAGTGGTAGTAGTTTCATTTTAGCCTATAACCTAAAGTTTTTATCTTATGTGGGCTTGTCTCAATAACATTGTGCATGATTTATATGTATATATAAGTGACCTGATTTGCAACAAGGGACCACTGTTTAAGCATCTCAAAAAAGTATTGTATACATACAGTTGCTATATATGCACACTACTTATGTATACAAAAATGTTTTCTGAGATTTTCAATAATTGTTTTTTTTAACAAAATCAGGTGATGAATAATACTTTGACAGAGGTGGTCCTTTTTTGCAAATCTTGTCATATGTACACTAACAAGACCATTCAAGGTGAACAGTTAATCTTATCATCATTAAAAGTAAAAACTTGTATTATATTTAATGAATGACAATTTACAAATTCAGGTATTGTCCATTTAAATCAATGTTTTATTGTCAACTCATACACCACTGACCTCAGTAGCCTACAGACAGCTTACTTTTGAATGTACTCTTATTTGATTGTGAAAATTATATACAACATGTATCCATGTAATAGTAAAAGAGGTTAATTTTGTACTGTGAACTCCTGTATATAACCTAGGTTGATTTGACACTAACCTTAATCTACATATCAATAATTAAAGTCCGGTTCAGTCTAGAGTTTATACACTCACTTGAACTAGCCTTCCTAAAAAAGTTGTCTGCATTCACTGAATAGGATTATTGGACTTAGTTTTGTCCCCAGATTCCACACACCCCAATCAAAAAGGTGTCTATTACATTTGCTTTCAATTTCTGGCTCCAATCTCATAAGCATGTTGGCATTGATCATATGGCCTTACAAGGAAATATGTCATTGCTGTATTTTCACACATTTCAGAATGGCTAAAGTTAGAAACTTTGTTTTGTGGAATGGATAATTTATATACTAGTAACTGAAATGTTGGTTATAATTAACCTATAGTTGCTTGTTGCTTAGGTTTAATCTTATCATTTCAAATTCACACTTTATAATTGTAACAACTTTATCATCTGGAATGGTACTTTTTAATGTTGAAATTATCATGACTTTTGATTACTGACTTCTCACAAAATACATGTGTCATATCATCATCATCAACTTGTCATTTGATTATTAGTATATGATTGGAATGAGTAGACATGTCACACTAATGATGCTAGGACCAACAATTTGAAGTAAATGCACCAGACTTCCTTTTTGTTTGAGAACATGTTAGTCTGGGGACCAAACTAATATAACTAGACTAGACTGCTGAAGTGACCTTTTGACCTTGCAAAATGGCTATAACCTGTCTCCACCCATGCCCTACCTAAACAATTAAAACTGTAGTCTTGATATCAACAAAATTCCACTGGAAAATGTGTTAATCTATAGCTAAATGTGTATGAATAGAAAAAATTACTCTAGCTTATGTTGATATATATATCCTAGAAGTGTAAATCACGTACTTGTTAAAATGAGTTACTTTTAAAATTCTTTTATAGCAATAATTCTTACAAAAACTTAATACATCTAGATATCTGAGATGACTTGTCTGGTAGTCATTCATTTAAATACCTTGTGTATACTATAATAAATTAATATTTGTGTTACCTCCAATTCAAGCATGATGTTCATTTAGTTTGCTGGTTTTAATAATATACATGTTTATTCAATTTAGTTGCAAAATTATAACCTATCTTATATTAAAAAACATATGTGTGTTTATCAACTTTATGGGTATATGCTATGGAGTAACCTCTTGACAGGTCATTCAGCCTTCTGACTCATAAATTGTGAGGTATTGCTTTTACTTGAGGGAATCTAATGCCAGACTACAGACCATGGAGGTATTCTTTCATATTGCATGCACTTTATTGAAGGCAATGTAACTTTACGTAAGTGATTTGTAATAGTTGCCAGAAAACCTTTAGTAAACCCAATAACATTACACATTTACTGAAACATCAATTCACACATGAAGGAAATATGAAATTATGTTCAAATCACAATGTTTATTATCATTGTTATATCACCTGTATCCAAATTATTTTGGCTTTTTTTTTTTTTAACGTTAGAGTAAGTGGTCCAAATGACATTATCAATAAACAAGAAAGATTTTACTTTCGAAATAGATAATTCAAATGTTATTGGTTAGGTGATATGTGGGTGGACTTTGGTTTATATACAATTTCTGCAAGGTCAAATATCAGCCTAAATAATCCAGTCAAATGATTACAGTCAAGTTTAATTACACTAAAATTGTTATTTATGAGAAGGACAGTCAGTGTATCAATCTTTCCTACTAGTCTAAACCAGGTACATTTTCTGTTTATGTTAGAATCACGTTAATAGTCTCAAACATACTAGTCATTTCAAAGAAAAAACAGGTCTATTCTAAACCTATACATGTTTGGCTACCCATTTCCTATACTTAAGTGTTCTTATTACCTCACTTAATTAACTACAGGTACTTTGCTGAGGCTGTGTTTGACATACACAACAGTTTACATGTTATTGTGTTCAATTGCTCATTTCTTCACAATCGTGGTACTGGAGTTATTCAAGAACCATTTCATGGTAACACAGGTGCATTGTCTATCACATACAACAACTTGAGCTCATCTGCTAGTAATCCTAACATCACAGTAACATTATGTAACTTTACTAACAATTCTGCACTAGCAACAGGTTAATTTTAGATCATCACAAATGCGTAGTGGTGTCTTGACTGGAAGGGATGGAGCAATGGGTGTATTTGTAAAAGAAAATCATTTCAATATCACTGCATATGTTCATAGTTGTTATTTTGAACATAACACAGCTCGTTCCTTTGATGGATCACTTTACTATACGTTTCATGGATATGGTATTCATTTTGCAGAGGTTAACTCCTGTTATGAATTTTTTGAATAATTCTGCTCAACTTGGTGGTGGTGGAATTATGTTTGGAGGAACCAAAGGTACTCTAAATGCTCCTCACACAAATTTATAAAAAACCTACTAGTCATCTCAAAGAAAAAATAAGGTCTATACTAAACCTATACATGTTTGGCTACCTATTTCCTATAATTAAGTGTTCTTATTACATCACTTAATTAACTACAGATACTTTGCTGAGGCTGTGTTTGACATACACAACAGTTTACATGTTATTGTGTTCAATTGCTCATTTCTCATTTCTTCACAATCGTGGTACTGGAGTTATTCAAGTACCATTTCATGGTAACTCAGTGTGCATTGTCTATCACATATTACAACAAGAGCTCATCTGCTAGTAATCCTAACATCACAGTAACATTATGTAACTAGATCAGGTTTTGAGTCAAATGTATAACCTGTATATAAACACAAGTAAAACATAATAGTAACATTTAAGTATAGCCAGAACCAGCATACAGACAGGCCCTTTCATTAGCCCAAATTATAACAATTAGAGTATTGTAGCCTTACTACAAAGAAAAGGCTTTCAAGGAAGATCAGTAGAGGCAAAGCCAAAAATAGCTCTCAGTTTTAAAATCAACAGACTGGTTAGCAACATAGGAGGAAGGCAATAGTTGCATAGATTTTTTTAGCAGAACTTAGTCTTCAAATACACATAACATTTAGTAATCATCTATAATGAAATAGTTAGTCAATATCACTTGGTAATAGTACTTGTAATATAGTAATAATAGTATTTATATAACAATAACAAATATATTAATACAATACCATGATAACTTTCAGTAGGAACACTCTCATTAGTGAATATTGTAGTTTGACACTATTTAAAGAATAATACAATAAATGTACTTTGTATAAAGTAATACTATCATTTTCAAGTGATCGTATCAGATATAGTTCAAAATTCTCAAGATTAATTCTTTTAATGGTACACAATATTTATTTGAGCAACGAAACTGTCCAAATCACTTTTATGTATCTGCATTTGATTGAGAATGTTTTTATAATAGCACTTCATGTACATACCTTGAAGGATTTAAATGAGGAGTGATACTCCATCGATTGTAAGAATACTTTTGTTCTCTATTAAGGACTAATTCAATGTTACCATCACTATCTTGAAATGTAAAAGATAGACATTCATCCTTTTTAATATGATTGTGAAGAGAAGTCTGTATATACTATATACACAGTGTATTAAGAAGAAATGTTTGCAATGCAGTTACATCAGTTAGAGCATTGAGATGTATAGCTACTATAAAGCGTGTTAGCCATTCATTGTTCATAAGTCTTTCATATACTATCTGACCCAAATAGTCATTATCAGGAGAACCGTCTGAATAGAGACATTGGTCAACATTTCAACAATTTAAAGAATAATTGGTTACTTTTTGTTTGCTTCATTTGAGCTTCATTACTAATTCTAGGAGAGAAAGCATGGACTATGCTCTCAGGCCAGGCTCTTTATGTTCAAATGTAATTGTTGAATTATCTAAAAAGAGATATTACATACCAACTTCTGTTTTCTACATGCCTATTATCTTGTATGCATTCTAAACTGGTTATTTGATGGGCTTCGTTATTGGACTCTGACAACAGGTCTGAAGGTTTTGGAGCAGAGGAGGTATTGTTAGCAGAAAGTCTTCCATAGTTAGGTACTTTTCTAACTCGGACCATCCAACCAAATCAACTGATTGAACAAATTAATGAATCTCCTGTGCTTCAAAATGGATCAATATACGAGATTTAACAATAGCTTTTAAGTAAAAATGAGTGAGATTAATGCTACCATATTGATCACCAGGATAGAACTGTCCTCCTTCTTGTAGTTGAAACTTGTAAGGAAGAGTAGTAGATTGTTGAATAGAAGCTGTAGCAAAACTCAAATAATTTGCATGATCTCTCTAGTGACTAGACGTGCACAGTGCTGTATCTCTAATTTTATTGATTTAAGTAATGGCTTAGAGACAGATGTGATACACACGCACTGATCACCTCAGTTTCTTCAGGTGAATGAAATTGTCCACAAAACAGTGCTGCCACTGATACTTCACAGGTCTCCGTTTGGAGATAAAGTGCCCTGAGAAACAGTAATTCTCAATCCATATTGTTCCCAATTGAGGATGTGAGGAGAGTCTCCTTGAATTATGAACAATTTATCCTTCCAATACTCACACCTTTAAGAGTATCTAAAATGTAGACATTAACAAATAATTCATTATGTTTCTGTTAATATACCATTTGGTGTGACGAGATAGTTAAATTGAACAAAAACATTCTGTTTATTTACTGATAGTTTCCATTGATTCTGTCTGTACACTAACAGTCTTCTTTGTAACTTTTCAAAGAAATAAAATTAAAATGCATTGAATATAAATCATATACTGATGCAATCTGAGTTTTGAAAGATAGTAGAAATACAAATATAAATAACTAAAATAGACGTTGACATGTATAGTTGTATACTATAGTGATTATGTGGCATTGAATATGCTGTTATCATGATATATTGTTCATTAGTATTGTTGGCTTTGTGCATCTATTTAAATGAGTTCTTAGTTGATGTAGTTCACTTCTGGCAACAAATCTCTATCTATCTATACTGTGCTTGGCTGTACATTCAAATTTCATACACTTATTCTATGACATTATTTCTTGGATTACTTGAATAACCAAGTTACTACAGTCGATGACTATGGTAGATTTAATCAAGATGACTGCTCTTAGAGTAGTATCTCTCAATTTGTTTCAAGCAAAAAGACTTGGTCAAGAATATCTGAACAAAGACTTAAACACTATTTCATGCCTAATGAACTGACAGATGCTAACAAGAAGAGGGCTATATTCCTCTCCACCTGTGGTCAAAATGTACATGTTAGTGTGCACTTTAATGGACAAAGCCCCTGATTCAAAGTCATATGATAAATTAGTGAAGCTTGTTGATGATTCTATGACCCCAAACTGTCTAAGTGGTACAACTTTAACACCTGAGTTAGAGCAAATAACAAGTCTACAACCACATATATTGCAGCACCAAGACAATCACAAGCACTATGACTATAAAAGAACTCTTTGAGATGTTAAGAGATCAGCTATTTTTCATGCAAATAAAGTAGGCATTCAGAAGTTGTTGTGAAAGAAGAGCCTCACCTTCTCTAAAGCTCTTGATATTGCTCTAGCCTTAGAGACAGTTTGAGAAAATGACCAAAGATCTCAACCTTATCAGACACTACCCACCATGAGGTCTAGGGCTTAACTACACTTCTCAGGATACACTCAGTAACCAAAACCACCTCTAATTTAAGCTGGTAGACAATCTCACAGGTGTGAAGGTAGTTTTGCTATGATCTCTTGACTTTCATTCTTTTCAATTTGTCTATCTTTTCTTGCTTCAACTATGTAAGTCATGATGATCACCAGTAGAAGCAGCAACTACAATCAATGGGAAATGATTATAGTACATGACTAAATGATTAGTGTCATCACCAGTTGATTTTTGGGTATGGGCATGACTGGTATGGATTGTAACAATTACTAAAAATGTTCTCATCTATTTTTTCTTGTTAATTTAATCATTTCAATCTCTCTTTGTCTTTCTACTAATAATTTATCATTAGCTATAGAACATAACAATGTAGAGTATGTACTGCTAACAGTACTATAGCTCACCTTCTTTCTCTCTGGTTAACCTCTCTATTTCTAATGTCTTTGCCTTATTCATTGTCTCCAATAGTTTTTGCTTCTCTGTTTACATTAGGTACATAGTTATATCTCAATTAATGTACATGTACCTGATAAAGAGCTACTTGAAGGATCGTCATGTGGTTGTTCCCTGTCCACACTGGTATTATCTAATGCAAAAGAAATGCAAAAAACATTTTAAAATTCTAAAAATATAGGACAAGGATAGATGAATGCCAGATATATGGTAGGAGGATTCCTTGGAAATCATTACTTCTAAAATAATCAACCAGCTATATATAGGTAATATTAATTATGACAAACATAGAAAACTATACCATCTACTTTATCTATAGAACTTTGGTGTATTTCAGTTTGAACGTTTGTTATATCTTTTAGAGTAACAACCTTTCCAATACTGCTTTTTCAAGTGTTGCTGAAGTAGCTTTATATATCTCTATCTCTACAGTTTTTTGTTTTTCTCGTCATGATTGAGTCTTCTTTAGCAAGGTAAATGGTCATAGATTTCCTATTTCATAGAATCAAGTACAATTCCCAATGTATATAAATATAAGACAGTGCTTGTTTACTTTACTGATGTCATGATTATGATCTTCAATAATACTGGACAACTTTTAGATAACGTTTATCATCACTTAGTATGAAATTTATTCCAGCTCCACAACCTTGCTTCAAAGTGTTGAAAGTGTATAAATTTAAAGTAAATAGATAGTCATCTAATCACATCAAAACTCATCCTTGATTAGTTCTGGTGCCAGATCCTTTACTTTTTTAGGGTCTTTACCACCAAAAACACAAGCAAAGTGAAGACAAAAAAGTACAAGTCTTTGCTTTGTCCCCTCAATCCACTTTGGAACCCTCCTACTCGCAGCAACGAGAGTTTTTAAAATCTCTGCATAATAGCTGAACCAAATTATAGCTTCATAGACTTTTATTTTAGCCTGAAGATCAGTATAGGAAAGGAAGTATCCCCAACAACAAATATACAGTCTGCCATGTGCTAGAATGTGCTGCTGCACGAATGTGCTGCTAACTTCAACAGAGTTAGAGTGTGCTTGTTGCGTATAACTTAGTCTAAGAATTAACGCGTCCAGTTTGCAGGGCCTATAGACTGCCTTTAAGTGAATCATAGATGCCACAAATATGTTGTATAATACTATGCATATATTTAAATTTCTTTTAGACAACAGTAGTAAACTATTTGTGTGCTATCAGACACTTCCTCTATAAGGGGAAAGGGGCTGGCCTTACGATCGAGTTCGCAAGACTACTTGAATATTCGTAAGGTCAGATAGTCGATTGTCGTGTCCATGATGATTGCTCGATTGCTTCTATTTTTGTTGTTTCTTTGTACTATTGATGCCGTGTGGTCGTTTTTTGAGAACAATGATACTATAATATATAGAGTAAATTACACAAGATCGGGCGGATCACTTTCGCCGCCTCCCACAGGACAAACGTGCGAAAGAACGAACTTCTTTACCTTGCTACCATAAAGTATAATCCTTTACTTGTTTTATTCTTGATACCTTTGATAATTTCTTATCTTTACTGTGCGGAGCAACAAAGTTTATAAAAAATATTTCGGCACATGCGTAGGCGGACAACAATAATGTCAATTCGTACGAGTGCAAAACTCTTTCTCTCACATCAAGCAAACTGAGAAAGCTATGGCTGGCAGGATTGATTGATGACTGAACTCAACACACCATAGCCAAACCATTTCTTTCAGCAAGGAGTTCACGTCTCCAAAGAGCAAAAGATCTGAATGGGTGT
>NW_024533276.1:0-47564 GCF_016097555.1 Gigantopelta aegis
CATAAACACCTGAATTGTTACAAATATGTTTGTTTTATCAAATGTTATTAGACTATTGAAACTCACTAAACCAGTTGTGTTATGATTACTAACCTCAATTTGGTCAAAAATATATCATGAATGTTGACTAATATTACAGCAGATTGATATACATCATGTATGATGTTTACTTTATTGGAATGAAATGAAACATTTGTAAACCAAAAGCTATTTCTTGAAGAAAAAGCAGCAGAAGTACCAAGATACAAACCTGATCCAATGTATGCAGTATATTATATATAATGGAATTATTAAACTTAACAGTGCCATACACACGAGAAAAAATGTTCACATCCTCCTCCAAAGCTCTGAGCAGTATTATTGTATATAACACAGTTCTGAAACTCAATACTACTCTCCCCATGCAAATCAATGTACACTCCTCCTCCATATTCCAAAACAACATTGTTGTATATAGTGCAGTTACTAAACTCAATACTGCCATTGCCATATCTGGCTGTATAAATGATCACACCTCCTCCATCATCTGTCTTAGCAGTATTGCTATATATACCACAGCTACTAAACTCAATACTGCTATTCCCATGCAAATGAATCGATGCTCCTCCTCCTTCATTATTCTGAGCAGTATTGCTATATATAGTGCAGTTATGAAACATAATACTGCCATTGCTATATCTGCTGCATAAATGAACACACCTCCTCCAGCATCTGTCTTAGCAGTATTGCTATATATACCACAGCTACTAAACTCAATACTGCTATTCCCATGCAAATGAATCGATGCTCCTCCTCCTTCATTTATCTGAGCAGTATTGCTATATATAGTGCAGTTATGAAACATAATACTGCCATTGCTATTCTGGCTGCATAAATGAAACACACCTCCTCCAGCATCTGTCTTAGCAGTATTGCTATATATAACACAGCTACTAAAGTCAATACTGCTATTCCCATGCAAATGAATCGATGCTCCTCCTCCTTCATATTCTGAGCAGTATTGCTATATATAACGCAGTTATGAAACATAATATTACCATTGCTATATCTGTCAGAATAAATGTGTAATCCTCCTCCTTCATTATTCTGAGAAGTGTTATTAAATATATTGCAGTTATGAAACATAATACTGCTACTTCCTTCATGGAAATCAATTGACACACCTCCTCCATACTTTTGAGCAGTATTGCTGTATATAGTACAGTTATGAAACTCAATGCTACCATTTCCTTCATTTGAATGAATGCTTACTCCTCCCCCATATTTCTGACCAGTATTGTTGTATACAACACAGTTACAAAACCCAATACTACCATTCCTATTTGAATGAATAAGTATTCCTCCTCCACCAATATTGTGTGAAAATATACTGTGTTTAATGACTACATCAACCTCAGTATCATGTATGAAAAAATGAGTAGCTCCAAAACTCAATGTAAAGTTTGATTGCAAATATTAACTTTGGATAGGCTATTAAGCTGGCCATTATAATATATATATGCATTCCCTCCAAAACCCTCAGGAGCTCCATTATTAGAGAATGAGGAATAACCAATTAACACATCAAAACTATTGACTAGACAGAGTCCAAAACCAGAACCATTCTGGACTGATACCCATTCCAATGTGACATTAAGGATGTCAACAAGGTATAAGCTCTTACTAATTTTTTTTGGTCATAAATGTAAGTATCGAACGTGCAGTTTGCTATTAGCAGTGATTTCATTGCAATGTTTCTTGCTACTAGTAAATTGTATACCAGTTCTGTTGTTATTACTACACATTATTACTGAGGTAGATTGCATAACTGTCTCATGAAAACCTTGTTCTATATGACCCATCCCTGTAGAGTTATATTACTTACATTGCTGATATTTAATATACCTTGTAGAGTGTGAGTTTCTTCTAGGAAGTAGAAGACAGTATCATCAGTGAAGTAAGAACTATAGTCAGCAACATAATAGGAGAGGTTGTGACAAGGTAGGTCAGTAGTAGGACAAGATACTCCATTAGGAGCTGCACAAACATAATATTCAGAAGCAGTGACATGTCCACTGAAGATATACAGCATAATTGATGTTATATAATAGATATGACACCAACTCGTGACGACAGCGGGTCCAAAAAAATTACCCGAGATAGAAGACATTGTAGACATAGTCTAAGTTTGAATTATTAGTGACTTTTGAAGTCACTCTCTCTCTATATATATAATTCGTCGCGCATGCGCACTTCATTAGTTGTAAATATATCTAATTTATATATGTACTACAAGAACTCACAACCATAAACTGTCTTTTGCTATGGCAGGAATCCATAGCAGGAGTGAGGAAATTGTATACTCTTTCTTCTTTTATTTGCAATAATGTTCAAACGTATTTCATTGTTTATGGAATAGATTCAAAATACAAATAATAATGCAAAATATATATTATATATATATATTATATATATATTTCACTAGATCAAGTATACACATGAAGTCCTTTGTAGTACAGCTTCCAGAGAGGTCAAATTAATTATGAAGCCAAATACTAGCTCTTTGTGGTGTGGTTTCCAGTAGTCAGAGTCAATTAATCAAGTAGCCAGCACTTTTCCTTCTAAATGTGGTCATTGTATTTACTACAGAATTGGAATATAAAGTATTTACTGACTACAACATCATTATTGTATTATTTGATGAAGACTTTGACAAAATTTGTAAAGATTTAAGAGAACAAAAAATAATAGTAACAGTTTTAAAATGTTAAAATGCTAATTGTCATCAAAGAATAATGTGTTATGAATTAGCAGCAGGTGCACTTTTACATATTCCTCTTGAATGTGGTCCAGCTAGAAGTGGAAATTGTTTAAATCAAGTAAAATATGAACCAAAAAACTATTCACAACTGCTTAATTAGTGTTGTACCAAATGTAAGCTTGGATTGCACAATTTCAGACCAACATGGGTACATAAGAATGGTATTATATACCAAAACAATAATGCCTATCTTATGACAGGTACAAGATGGATTAGATCCTATATTTTGTCATTTAAATGAAGTATTGGTCATTGGTGGTGACATGCTTCTTTTTTGGTTTCATCATGTAATGTACTTTATTTTGATACCCACATTGAAAAAAGCATGTTGTCATTTTAACTAAGGTCTTCATTACTACAGTTTCATCTTTTTGATGTAAGCCCAATTCAAAGTTGCTACAAGACTAGTGTAACTCAATAAGCATGAAGCAAACTGGTTGCATCTACAACCACTACCCACTTTGCTATAGTAGTTGAATCATGGCTTCAATTGAAGCTATAAGTAGATAATAAGTTAGTTAAGTTGATATAGTATCTACCTCTTCCTCATAATTTCAGTTATTTGACATAAACTACAAAGAGTACTTTTTGCTTCTAGTTGGCTTTTCACATATTAGTTAGACCAGTTTTTGGCTTTATGGTACTCAATATTATATTGGGCTTACATCAACTTGATTAGATTCTGGTAACAAGGACAATGGTTTGAAATGACAAAAGGCTATTTTAAGTGTATATTATTCCTATGTCATGTCTGTTTCTTCACACTGGACATTAATATCTGATTTATTTAATTATATATTGTTTATCATGGTCATAAACTAACAGATGGTTTGACTTATATTTATCTAAAACACTATGTTATGTAAACTAATATGCTTTTTTCTCCTTTTACCCAATTTCTTTTAATAACTAGATTACATTGTTATTTTGGTGTTAAACTACCTAAACTAGTTATAGTAACAGTCAGTCAACATGGTAGCTTCAACCAACTTAGTTACATTAACCCAGTTTAGTTAAAGCTACCAGGAATGTCACTTCAATTACATGTAGGTTAATATAGCTAGTTTTCTATTGTAGTTGATGCAACCATTGCAAGTAGTTTTAACATTGTTCTTTTTGCTGTGTATCAGCTACAAAAATACTTGCCTATTTCATTAGAAAATTTTATATGCTTGTAGCTAATCAATATATATTAAAATTAAAGTATGTGCTAAGCGTACCAGTGTTTAATGCATGCAATATGAATTTTTCCATTCCATTAGACATGTTAATAATCAATACTGTATGAAACTAGCAAGTACATAATGTGACTACTATGTTCTATAAGGCTTGTTAAAATATTATCCATATTTTACTTCATGCTTCAACATTGCAAAGGTTTGGGACTCAACAATACTACAAGTGTTTTCACAGTCATTCATGCATGAACAGATAACAATAAGTTATTGTTTTTAACCAACATAATTACTACTTTATTTGTGGCTTTATTAATATTATACAATGAAACCTAGTTAATGTACAGTCTAAGTAATGAACATCTCAAATAAAAGACACTAAGCTGAGAATAGAATATCCGTTAAAAGTTAAAATACTTTGTAATATCCAAGAAAACAAAGACTTGAGTTTTATAATATCATATTTACTATAAATGATTGATTAATTGTTATGCAATAAGAAACCTTTTAAACATACCCACTAATTAATAAGTACTAGCACTTCACATAGTTTACAGTCAATTTTGGTAACCACAAATGTAAGTTACATATTGGTTATTAAAGTTGTAACATTATTTGTGTAGTCTAATTTTATAGCTGTACAGCAATGAAATATCCAAGAGAATGAAGTAATGCTAGTCAGTCATTGATATTAATATTAATAATATGTAACATAGTATAACTACCAATAGTAGAAGATATAACAGAAGGTAAATATATAGTCTTGTGGAAGAGGGGGCTAAATATAAAAAAATTAAGTTAATATGATCAATGAGACGATTGCATTTAATATAAAGGAGATGGCTCACGTGTCCTATAAAACACATAATATTTGAATTATCAGATAATACATTCAGTTGATTCTATTAAAGGGAGGGGCATGTTAATGAGACCAAACAACACAAATTCAGCTGTTATTTGTTGCCATGGTAACTAAGTTGTCATCATTTTTTAAAGATGTTTAAATTGACCATATTACCATGGACATCTATTTTTAAAATTCTATATTATATTAGAATACAGGTAGAAATTAACATGTTTATAAAAAACAACATGTAAATAAACTCACATTAACTTAACTATTAGAGGTTTAGTTCATTTATCCTTAAAAATTGCAATCTTTTATGTATCATGAGTATCAATAGTAGACCTTTTTTGGCTAGTACCTATCAGTATGTTCTAAAGTTTAGAAGATTATATAAAGACAAAAGATTGATTTAAAGTTTCTCTTGTGATGTATCTATGTTACCTGCAAGTCACTAGTCACAGTTTTGATCTGGATGATGTGCAAGAATTGTTTTAAAGAGTTCAGCACCTCTACTCAAAATTCTCTCTCTCACTGTTCCTACCAGAAGACGCTTACCCTCACTCCATCTGTTCGTTCATTGACCACACCCAAATTAATTGTAACTTCTTGCATAATTTACAATATATACATTAAATGCATACTATACTATATTACAATTATTGTAAAGGATTTTATAGATAAAAAATTGTATGGTATAGTAAATAAATGATCGATGGGTAGAAGGAATGTAACATAGTAAAGTACAGTCTGTATATATATATTAATATATTATTTATAAAACTATAGGATTTACTAGTAATCCCATTGAGCTAAAGATAATAGCTGATCGTAGTGATTGAAATAAAAGTGGATACATTGATCTCTCTGATATTAATGCCTTGATTAAGGAGCAACAATCATGGAAAAAGCCTGCTAGACATCTTAGTGAAGCTGAAAAAATTGCTGAAGAGGTATACGTATATTAAGGTTTAAGTGATTGTGAATTATGTGATATGTTCTTAGGTCACTCGTCAGAAATCAAAATGTAAATGTTGTCCCAAGTTTTAAAGCTGAGAGATTGAGTGGAACAAATTACAAGGTACATGCAACTTAACTGTAATATCCTGAATGATTTTATTTATGCCTTGTTAGTTTGGTAATTCACATATTGTCAGACACTTAAGTATGCCAGGCAATACAATGATCATTCGTATGGGTGGTGGCCATCAGACATTGGAGAAGTTCTTAAAGATTCAAGGTCCTTGCAGAAGTAGGAAATCAAATATTTTTAAATATTTAATATGTAGTTATAGAATCAGAGGCTCAAACAGTTACTGAAAGCATAGATATACAGACAGCTAACTCACAACAAGTAATACTTGAATGATGAATATTTTATCTATGATAATTTTTATAAATTAATCAGATTGACAAGAGCAAAACAGATCAGTACAGTAATTTCAAACGTGAGTCCTGTCTCTACTATCTTACTGAAAGCCCAGTTCTAAATACTTATCTCTTAATCTTTTAACACTTTTGTATCCACTGTAGACTAAAATTCTAAGGTATTTTGGAACAATCTCTGAAAGTTTTGTTTCATACCAGGGTATTAGCAAAATTCCACAAACTCATACTAAGACTAAATGCCTTCAGGTCGTTAATGAGGTAAGATATTATTAATTTAATGTAATTTATCTGTATTCTCTTATTTACAGTTCTGATATAACTTATTACCAAATAACAATATAAAGTTTAAGACTGTAATATTTTTTATATCTGACTATTACTTAAAAGTAGTTAGTTTAAGGATTTTTAGTTTAAAGAATCTTTCACCTTTTATTATTGTTTGAACTGTTTTTTCCCTTATAATTACATATTTTAGCTCAACATGTTTAAAAATTAAAAAAAGCAATCAATATATATACCAATTCCAAAGCACTTCTATATTTCCAACTGTTCAAATCGTTCGAGCAAAACACTAATGAATTTTGCTGTAACAATAAAGTTTCACTTGGTTATTAGCTAAATGAAGAACAACTATGGTTAACATGAAGGCAAACATAATACATCCCATAATAATATATATGCTAAAGAAAACTTTAATGTTGTATTGATAGTATTATATAATATATTTTATGTAATAATGTTGATTTAGCACTTTGTTCACAAGTACTGATTGAAGAGTAACTGTCTATCATGGATATGATAAAGAAGGCGACCTACACACTACAATTACTTGTATGTCTATTGCAGCATTATTATAAAGCATGGTAAACATACTTCATTGGCTTTTTTGTATTTCTTTCTCCCCTCTCTCCTGCAAAATACATTTTATAATATTTGTAATTAATCAAGGACAATTAGTATAATACAAAAATCAAGAAGTTACATGTGAAGCGATACATTTTAAACTTGATAAACAGATGAGGATTTTAAATAGTGGTTGTTATAATTTTGCATACTGTGAATCTGTGTTGTTTTATATCTAATTAGGATTAGAAATTAGTCCTGCCCAATCTTATATCTATAACTTCTGAAATATACTAGTAATCTTTCTTCCACTCATTCTATATGCTTCTTCAACACAACTTGTCATAAATTGTAATATTCATAAAATGTTTTTGCAATAAATTCCTACAAAATACCTATATACACATATAATCAACAATATCTAGAGCTAGAAGACTACAAGTAGATCTAGAAAGTCTTTCCACTATAAAAAGGTAAAAGTGAGTTTGTATTGAAGGTCCATTTTTTCATTGTAAGAACTTGACATAATCTATGCATGCATTTGATCTACATAGTCATTGACATCCAAGTCTCCTAGATTGCACTAACTCTGCCAAAATTAATTTTGAATTTAGTGTCAACAAAGGAGAATAAGCAAGTTTCATATATCATCAGTCATTTTGCAATTTTTGAAACTTTGCCTTGAGTCAAGGATTTGGTGGTATCAGTATTTGAGCCTTGGAACAAAGTTTACATGTTACACTGACTTTGTTCAAATAATTGATTATCTCCTGTATTTATTTCATCAATCCTTTTAATATCATCTAGCATGTCAACAGTTTGACCTAGCTAAATGATTCATTCAATGTTATGTTGTGATGGTCGCAAATAGTGACACAATGTATGTATATATACCCCAAAAAGGCTCAATCTCTTGAATACTTGTGGTTCTCAGTGACATCATAGCCCCTCTCAGACTCTAATTAAAAAAGTTCATTGTAATTTGAACAAGTGCTAAACATTGTAAAATACGCAGTGAAAAATCACAGATATCTGAAGGAAGAACGTTGAAAATTTTTTGTCCAATCTTCTATTAAATAGAACTAAGAGAGCTGTATAAATTGCCAACTTTATATACATTTTCACTATAAAAAATCTTGCTAAGCATTTGCATCAAATTTCTAATCTACTGAAGCATCTGTATTTCCATTCAGCAGAGTAGATCTTAATTCAATGAGTTATTCATACATAGAGCATTGCCCATCATTGTAATATTGAAATAAATGCAAAGGAAAGGTCTTATTAGAGCTAAGCAAGACTTAATAATGGATTATGGTAGTATATAAAAGGTCATTATATATATATATATATATATATATATATATATATATATATATATAATATATATATATATAAGTATCATCCAAATAGATTAGATCAAATATGAATACTATCACAAAAACGTTATATTATTTAACACAGGATGTGTTGTTACACAATTAATTACTGTAACATCTCAAAGTTATCTATCAACATTACTAGAATAAAGTAATTTTTATAAGAAAGGATGTAGTCGTGTTCAATATAACACAGATCAGTAAATAATGTTATATGAGAGATTACAAAGTGTATGTTCTTTACTGAATAAAAAGTTTGTCAAAATGAAGATATAATTTTAAACTCAACAGGACAGACTTTAGTATGCTTGAGCACTTTTTACTTTTTATTTATTATGTTGCTAATTTAAAATAATGTTAAGTTTTTATAGGTATTTGATTCCTACTATGAAGGTAGCTAGTTGACAGTATAATACTAAATTATAGACAGTGCATAATAATTTATGGATTTGATAGAGTATTATACATTTAGCTTAGTTATTGATGACATCACCGTGAAAATTTATCTAGAACATTACTAGATGATCTCAAATCTATAGTTTTAATATTTCCTTCATCACAATACACAGCTTCAAAAATATATACCTGGTCATTTTCTTATACCATAATAATTATAATATACGTATGTGTTAGTATTTTGAAGAAAAGTAACATGCAAAGTCAAAAAAAG
Source organism: Gigantopelta aegis (assembly GCF_016097555.1). Taxonomy (NCBI): domain Eukaryota; kingdom Metazoa; phylum Mollusca; class Gastropoda; order Neomphalida; family Peltospiridae; genus Gigantopelta; species Gigantopelta aegis. The sequence continues at coordinate 9,098 of NW_024533276.1, forward strand.
GTAACATGTGGACTGAAGTAGGAATTCCAGAAAGTACAATGACTGTTACTATTGATGGAAAATGTTGTTGGATTCTGTTAAAAACAGTTGAGTAGTGCTTAATAGAATGTCTATTTTAATGCTTATACACAAAAATATGGTAACACACACAAATTATATTAGTATACAATGCTTTAGTTGCAAATCATTTGTTTATGCATACTTGCCTAGTTGCTTGTCATTTGAGTATTGACAATTCTTCCACCTGCTGTTAAATATAATATTATTCATTGCAAGTATTCTACAAGAAAGAGTCTACAGTGTCTGCAGTAAGGGGTCTTAGTGGAAGTTAATTAGAACCTATTTGGCACTTAAGTGAGATATTTCATTTTATTGCTATGAATGTAGTCACACTTATAAAAGAATATTATTATGTATGTTCTTCTTGTTCTCAAAGCTTATACAGAACAGCAATGACATGTTTTATAAGTAATTTCTCTAATTGTAACATCTCTTTCTGATACATTCTACTGCTACATTTATTTCTGATATTGACAGGCAAAAATTATGTATTATTTAACAAGGGAAGCTGTTACAATTTATAACAACAGCCATGCTAGTTGTGCTATAAATGTAAACTCGACATACAGCATCATTCATACCAATGTCGTGTGTAACAAATGGTGTAAAAATAAATGTTTTGATGTCATAAACTTTGTACCATCTCTTATTATTCTGTGCTTCCAGAAATATATGATTTCATTGTTCAGCATCTTCATTTTAATATCATATTTGTTAATCTACCTGTCACTAAGTTCTTTTAGGAATACACCAGTTATATATATGCTTACATATATAAATAAATGGCATTATACACTTATATAACAAATGTAGGTACAGTGAATTCTATAATTTAATTCAAACCAAGTGTGTAAATCATACAAACCAAAAAACAAACATAAGTTAAATATGTTTACTTTATGGAGTATAAGTAATGCCATACACAGCAAAATATGAGCCTAAATCTGAAAATAGAATTAACGTAGCTATTTATATAGGATAACATATATACTTTATACAAAAATGAGTGTGGTTATTAAACTAGTGACTTTTATCCACTTTTAAATGGTCTTGTCACTAAAAAGATGAACTTTCGTTCGCCAAAACGTTTGTGTAAGCAAAAAGATTGCAGTAACTTGCTAAAATGATTTCTCTGAAGAAACCTGTATTTGTTTTGTTTTGATGTTTATGCAGTAAGCCATGTCAGACTAACCTTCATGGTGGTCCATAATAGACACACCTTTCTACACATAAAACACTAGTTACTTAACTTGTCACAACTAGACTATGAAATCATTCAGCACTGAAATATAGCATTGTGATAATTATGTGTCAATTCTAATTAAATTGTGCGAAAAAAAATAATTGTTTACACTGAATCTGTGTTTAAATTTAAATTTTATAAATATCGCAAGAAATCTTTAGACTATACATACGTTAATGCTTGAACTTCCAGCTATCACTCCTGCTGCTCGATTCCTTCATGGCTACACCCTTAGAAAAACTGGTAAGTTGTTGACAATCAACTCTATGATAAGTCCATCGTAAGTCAATTTTAGTTTTGCGAGCCAAACCAAGCCAAACAGGGGAAGTACTTGGTCTTGCTTACAAGATCATAAATACGCATACGTACAATTATTGTGTGTGTTGTATTTCTCCCTTCCCTAGAAGTGATTCGCGTTACTGTATGTATAATATAAATATATACAAGAAGGGTCTTTTGAATTTTCTGTAGAAGATGAAGGAAATCTAATGTTCATCACTTTTAAAACAATCAAGCTAGCATATTGCTAGTCTCGAAGCAAGACGTTCTATCATCTAGCTTTGAGACATGAAATAAGTAAAAGCTAATTCAAAAAAGTGCTCACCTATTTTGCCTGTGACTTTCCTGGAAAGTTCAAGCTTTATTTTTTAACTGATGTATATAGTTTGATACTAACTTTATAAAGGAGGCTCAAAAAATTCTAAATACAATTATTGTAGACATTGCCCTTACCACCTCAAATAGTTGTCTCTCCTACAAAATATGTATCCTGAGAGTCTAATAAGTAATATGATAGCATGTGTGTTTAATCTAATACTTGTCTCTAAGTTTAAAAAAATTGTTAAAAATTTAAGATGCTGATGATTATTATAATATGTAACAATTACAAATAGTAATAAACATTTTTAAAATTTACTGTACCTTCTAATGTTGTCATTATTTAGTACTAGAAAAATGTTTGTAGCAGTGACTTGAACAGTTTTTGTATTTTTCACTAGAATGAAGAATTAGTTGCTGCTATCCGGTCTGGAGATGTTAGTAGTGTTATTAATACTCTTGAGAATGGTGCATATTTATATACTCAAGACAATGTAGGTTATATTCAATTATGCATTAAGAACTTTTAAATTTTTATAATTATTTATCAATGTATTGTCACATTGATGTTATTTTCGATGCTTTCCTTGTAGGAAAACTATGACATGACTCCTCTACATTTAGCGGCATATAAAGGTCACCTTGACATTGTGACATTTATATATGAGCAGTATAATGCAAATATTGTGTGTATCGATAATGTAAGTTATAAACACTAGATTATATATATTATTATTGTGCACAGATAACTTATGATTTCTACATACAGGTTGGAGATACTCCATTGCATGATGCCTGCAGAAATGGCTTTGCAAATATAATACATTATCTGCTTTCTAAACATGCTGACACAACCATTATTAATAATAGTGGTGAAACTCCAGCAAATGCCCTTATGTCTGACATTGACAACAGGGAGGAGATACTAAGACTTTTAACGAATACCTTAGAACCAGGTAGATAATTACATAACCACATTTTGTATATGCATGAAATTATTATTTTTCCTATTTTAATGCTTGGCATGATGCATAGTCCTAACTTGGTTTTTGGCAATGTTAGACCATATGTTGGCAAGTGAAAGTGATGAATCAAATTAAATTACACACATTAATGGCTGAGACAACAACTGCTAGCCCTAGGACAATAGGTATGGTCGATTTACCATACTATATTCAGCCTTCAAGCATTGTAGTCTCCACTGACAGCCTCCTAGTTTCAAAATCCTAATTTTACATGAAATTAGCTTCATAAAAACTATTATAAGTTTAATTTTTAATTCCATTTTTGTTCAGATAAAGAATATGAATCGTCTTTTGATGAGCCAGATAGTGAGGTAAGCTTTGTCTTTATCCAAAGAAAAACATTAAGCTCAGTATACCTTACTAACATATATAATTGAATTATGGACGATGACTAGAATAGAGTTTTTCTATTGTAACAACCTATATATTCAGTTTATCATATATTACTTATATTTTATTAGAATGAAAATTTACTCACAGCTGCTCTGAATGGAGACATTAATGGAGTGAGACTAGCTCTTGAAAATAGAGCTAATATAGAATCTCACAATGAGGTAATTGATCTCTTAATTCACTGCAGTGTCTACGTCAATTTTAGGATGAGATGACAGCTTTGCATATTGCTGCAAGTGAAGGCCATTCAGAGATAGTCAATATGCTCTTACATTTGATGCAAATCCTGATATTCTTGACAAGGTAGTATGTTTTTTACTACTTAGTTTGTCAGATTTAATAATATTACTACAAACCTGTTACAGTGCATGCATATAATGTGTTTGTTTTCCAGAATCAGAAGACACCTTTACAGATTGCCTCAGCTAAATGTCATCGTGAAATTATCCAATCACTCTTACAATTTAGTGCAGATCCAAATTTATGTGATGAGGTCGGTAAATTACACCTAATAATGTTGTTTGTATTTTTGATCAATGGTGTCTGATGTACTAACAAATCCATAGTGTATATAGATGTTATACATTTGTTTTATTAAAATTTGTGGAATATTTACATTAACAAAAAGCTACAGAAGATTAATTATCTTTCTGACTGTATTGGCTTTTCTTTTCTACCCTAACATGACTTTTTAAGTGTTATGCTTTTGTTTGTAGTCACCTTGTTTACTATTGTAATAGTATTCTAATGTTGTGTGTTTGTACTTTGTTTTACTGTTGAATTTCAAGCAGTGTTTAGTACAGGTTATATGGTTTACTTTCAGTCAAGGCCATCCACCAGCACTGAAATGGGTCTTGTTTATATTGGTTCTATATAGTCATGCCAATTATTGTATTGAACAGAATGTTCCCCTTTCAAGGAATACTTTACTCTAGAGTATGTTCACAATACAATATATATATATATATATATATATATACTGAAGTATCTAAGTCTGTTGAAGAGTGCTCGATGTCGTTTAGACAGAGCGGGTTAGAACAGAATTAAAGGACAAAAGAACAGAGCTCTCGCTGTGTTGCTGTTACTCCGAGTTTCACGCGGTTATGCGATCGTCAGACAGCTGTCTGACGATCGCATAACGCGTGAAACTTGGAGTAACAGCAACACAGCGAGAGCTCTGTTCTTTTGTCCTTTAATTCTGTTATATATATATATATATATATATATATATATATGCATGTATGTATGTATATCATGATAACATTGGTAGCCCATACATTTCAATTGAAGTGTCAATTCCACAAAACACATTTAATGCAGTTAATATTTGAAACCAGATATTTTAAAAAGCTATTTTCTTTTTCATAGAAAGCAAATTCACATTTTTTATCATCTGATTACAAGCTTTATCAGTTCTTTTATAATTATGGTCTATAAGTGTTATAAACATTCCAACCTGACAATTTATAAGACTAAAGCTAAACACCCACATGCTACATTATGGATTTATACTGGCAGACTAGTATGTATATCATAATAATGTAATTAGATATATCAATTAATCTGTAAACTCAGGATTTTGTAAAAAATATCATTCTTTGGCCTACTGTTACACAAATTTCCCTGTTTATGTAATGCATATACACCTTTGAACCATGCTATGCAATATATTTATGTTACTATAACTGAATTTTTTGAATCTGTTTATTATATCAAACTCACCAGTAGAACAAATAAAAGAAGTCATTGATAAAAATTATAAAAGATTTATGTCTTAACATGTGACCTGTGTTATTAATATATGCCGTTAGTTATAATTAATATTTTTCTTTAAACAGGATGGAAATACATCATTACATTTTGCCTGCAGACAAGGAGATGTTGATATTGTACAAATGTTACTGTCTCGTAGTGCAGACACTACTATTAGGAATAAATGTGGTAAAAAACCCTTTGGATGAATGTCAAAATGAAAACAGAAACGACATTGAGAATCTTTTTGCAGAATATAATCCTGAACGAGGTTAGAAAACTCTTTAATGTGATGGCACACTTACACAAACCATGTGGACATTTATTTTTCTAGTTTTGGAAAATGTTTCAGAGTGGAATATTGAAAACTTTGAAGAAGAACAGGTCTTCTATAAAATGGGCTATGGCATTAAGCTAGTTATACCAAAATATTCTGTACAAAAAAGGCAATGTAGTCAAGGCTGAAGTTAAAGTAGTTGCACCAGCAAAAGCAGATATTGAGTTACCTCCTAATGTTGAGCCTGTGAGCTGTTTCTATGAGATCAAAACAACAGGAGAATTTAGGCAACCAATTAAGCTTTGTCTTCAACATAATGTTGAGCTTATTTCATTAGAGGATTGCAAGCAGCTTGCCTTCATCAGAGCTAAAGGACCACCACCATACAAATTTGAAATTGTGCCTGTTCATACAACCAACCAAGAGTTTACAGTTAATGACAACTCTGGTGCTATAAAAATCTCAGATTTTTCTGTCCTGGGTATTGTTTGGCAAAACAAAAAAGACCCTCATTTGAAATAATTAAACAACCTCCTTGTGGTTACATTATAGCAGTCTTTGTTAAGTTGATGGAAAAACTGTGTTGGGAAATACAGGTTGTAGTCACAAAAGACCTTCAACCTTATCTTGAAGTAAGTAGTCACAGTACAAGATATCATATAACAATAATTTCATTGTCGTGTGCTAGAGAGTTAACACTGACCCCTGTTATAAAGATTGGAAACATTTAAAACCAGTGAAGTTCTACTTTAATGAAGATCATAATGAATTGAAAGTTGACGTATCAAATAATGAAAGTTATGACATCAAGGTTCTTAAGGAGCCATGTCTAGTAAGATATTATTAGTCTGATGACTCATTGATTGCTTTTATTATCATATATAGGTTAAAAGAGAAGATGTTGATCAAAGTCAACCAAACACTACCTTGCTTCACTTAAAGTTTAAAGCAAGACTCAAAGTTGATAAAGAAGTTGATGACTTGGAACTCAATTTTAAGGGAACAAGAGAAGAAGCGAGTTCATTGATCATTGCAGATTATGAACTAAAGGATACAAGAGGTATGTTGTATGTTATTACTCAAATATAGTTGTTCATTTATCCAAGCAATATTACTAAGATTACCAATATAATTTTTTTGCAGATCAACTTACTAAGTCCAGTACTTCTGACAGAAAAATTTCACCATTTGAAGAAGTTCCTTCAGAGCTATTAAGTGAGTCAGCATATAATACATACATGCTTGATTTTTCATATGTGAAACTAACATTAGTGAAAGAACCAGAAAAAAGACACCTCTTGATTGTACTGGACCCTGTAAAATATGAGTGGAGAAGTATTGGTGAACAACTTTGTGTAGAATATGGTGACATAAAATCTGAGGAATACAGTGTATCACATAATAATAAAACAAGACTCTCAGAAGTTTTACAACTCTGGATAAATCAGAGAAAGCGTGAGGTGTGCTGGAAAACAATTATCATTGTTGTAAGGGATCAACCTTTAAAAAAATGTGAATTTAGCTAATGAAATCTGTCGTTATTTATTGAATGAGTATAATTCTGACAGCAAGGTATTAACTTGTAATAGAGATCATGTAACATTATATCCTCTTTTTACTAAAGGTCAATTTTTCAGTTCACCATCACTAGCTTTATCTGCAGCTACAAGAACATCTCCCACTAGAATAGTTGATCCTCCACCCAACAACAACAGTATGCATATGTTGTGTGCAGTGTATGCATATACAAGTTTAGTGTGTGACTTTGTGGTGTTATAATGATTATACTAATCATCTACTAGAAAATATTTGGACTCTACCAGTTGAATTGACAACAATAGATTATTTAACATGAATATACTTAGTATCTGTGTATTATATTGCTGTTTGTATTTTCTGTAGACACGATTTGGAGTTCAAGGTTCAAGTTTAATTTTATTTTGATCACAGGAGCTATATGTGTTGCTGTTCTGGCTTATATTAAGTATACTTCATAACATTCTACTATAAATGACATACAAACTTTTATGATTTTTTTTTAGTGAAAATAGTTTTTTCAGCACAATTTTAAATTACCATAGCAACCATACAAACAATGTAATACAGCTTAAGAATAATTTTCAAAGAAAAGGAAGTTCACATTTGATAAACATTACATTCCTGCACGTGAGTCATATCCATAGGTATTACAATTCAGCAAGTGTAGCTGCCAGAGCCCATAAGTACATGTACTGTAAAAATTAACTACATGCTTGTATGTGAAAGTCATTTAGCAGTTAGATGATGTCAGTTAATTTTTTTTTACTCTATTAATTTTGATAACAACTGAACAAATGTTTTTATTGATGGAGAGGAACAGCAATGAAAGTATTAAGTATATGTCATTATCAGTGATATGGGTACTATATATCCTTTGAATATAGATAAGACCATTGGTTCATTTTAGGTCCATTTTCTAGATCTTTTATGTCTGGATGTTGATACTTGTATGTGACATAACAGTGCAATATATAATTACACAAGTGTACAACATTTGAACAAGTTTCATAGAAGTGGAAGTTGAAGAGAGTATTTCTGTAGTATTTGATTGGGTACCTCCTTTTACGCTATATTTTGTCATAAGAAAAGATAATCTCATCCTAGGGATATAAAATACTCACTTTCTTCTAATGAATTCTTGTATTCCTCAGCAAAAACATTCTCAGCAATGGCTGGTTTCTGTAGTGTTTCAATAATGTCTCTTCTCTTAGCTTTTGGCATGAAACTCAGCAATAATTCGAACATCTTTACAGCTTTGACATCGTTACCTCTGTAGTGTTGTTCAATACCATCTAGTTTAATTGGATCTAGTTTGTGGAGTACACAAATTTGTACCATTAGTGTCAATTCTAACATGTTCACATAATTCATCAAGAGTTGGTTTTTAATTTAAAAACTGGTTGAAAGAAACGAAGGACGAAGCCATGACCGGAATTTGATGCTCAGCTGTGGGCAATTGACTTCACCCAAAAAACACATTTTAATGCGACCAGGTACAATAATGATAAGTAAAAGAATACAATATTGTATTATGAAGACCTTGCAAACTGCAAAAATATGAAAACTAAATATGAAAAATATGAAAATGACAAATGATAAATAATATTTTCTTTGGTTTGTTAGTATACACATATTACAACTGACCTAAATAATTGTCTAACAATATTTCATGCAAAGTAAATGCTTATTCTTTGGTCCCAGTAACTCACTATCTTCCAACCACATTGTCACTGTATGAAGTATATCAGTGACACTCTGTCATGACTATATTACATACTATAATGATAATACCTTAGTTAGAATTTGTTTGAGATTTTCAGGATCAATATGATGAGGATTTAAAGACCTTAAAGGGAAAAACTAAAAGCAACTCTGTACTATGACAATTAATATTTTAAATAGTTCATCAGCAGCATTGCCTAATCTGATGCGTTTTTGACTGTTCATTGTATTCAACTCTCAATATATCACATGTACTTTATGTAATACATTTATAATAATAATATACATTATATACATATCCTACATGTATTATTTTAAACCATAATTATATTTTTGTCATGAACAATAGGCAGAACCACATCCCTGGAAGTCTCTGTAGAAGATAAAGAAGCCTATAAAGAAAAACATATCATATTATATATTATTATATATTACTGAATCAGTGATGCTGGTATATATGATCATGTTGTTTTAATGGGATTACTAAAAGAAATAGCTCAGTCTCATTTCAGTGATACTAGCCATAGAGAATTTAGAGGTAATCCATTCTTTCAGCCATTTGTCCATCTTCATAACTATAATTTTATCCATCTCTTATCCATTCATCCATGTTTAGTGTTGTTTTAATAGAGGTAGACAGGTTAACAAACAATGCACAACAACCTCTAAGAGGAATAATTCAGAAATACATAACATCATGTTCACTTATTTTACTATGTAATTCCACAAGTAAATTTATACCAGCTATTGAAAGTAGATGCTTAGGTATTAGAATACCCACCACCAAAATTGATGAGGTTAAAAAATTAAGTATTTTGAACAATAGTTTTATACACAAAATTCATTTACATATGTGCTGTTCTACACTTTGTATGTTGTGAAGAGTCTTAGTTAATAAGACTCTTAGTTAATAAGAAGTACCAAGACACACTGTCACTTACTTTTTATTGAGCTGAATGAGCTGCACTAATAACTTTAAGAAGGAAGGGCTTGTTATACTTCCTGCTGATAAGGAAATACAACAGTAGCCTTGGATAGAGATCAATATATAGCAATAGATTGGTCATTTCAATCAACAGAGGACTGGATACACACTTGAGATCAGAATACATCGCTATAGATCTTGCTAAACACCTTACACCAAAGAACTCAATCATGTCACAGCTATATGGTTTTATTGGTTTACCCAAATACACAAAAGTGGTATACTGCTTAGACCAATCATCTCTACAATTGGATCTTCACCTACAACTTGGCTAAAGAACTCAGTATAATCCTATCACCAATGCTAGGAATAACTGACTCATTCATCCAGAACAACCACACTTTGTGGATATCATCACTAACACTTCTTTAGAAGATCAAGATGTTCTTGTAAGTTTTCATGTGATAAGTTTATTTGCTCAAGTTCCAGTGAATATTACCATTATAATATTAGAGACAGACTAAACTCAGACCAGCAATTAGAGGATAGAACAACAATACAGAGGGATTGATTGGATTGACATAGTTTTTCCAAACGCCAATGTTTCCATGCATTCCAAGTGGAGTTATAGTTTAAGAAAAGTGAAAATTATTTTATTAGCGTATTTACTTATTAAATACACATCCTTTGTTTTCTGTTCCTGTCAAGTCTCTCCTTGAAATAGTTAATGAAATATTATAGTTAATTTGCTTGCTACATGAACATTGTTTATTAGCTTTTAATTTTAGGTGGTGCAGAGTTATGTTAACATGAGTTAGTTAACATATATATGTTATCAGGAGATACGCTAATGATGGAAAACATCAAGTCTTTTTAATCAATCCCATTGAAATGATGTCAATGCTTATTGGTGCATCTTTTGAGAGTAAAAATGGTTTTCTGTATGATGATTGTGTTTTTGTCTAACTACAACATTTGACTATTTTAAAGTAGCTTTACCAATACAGCCATTCTTATATTTTTGCATCACCATAATGTCCTCATGTATTTGTTAAGAGGAAGTAATAATTCTACTAATTTTAAAGGGAATTTATACTAAGGGGATTGATCTCATGAATGGAACTCAAATAAACATCAGGAGTAAACACAGTGGTTGTGCAAATAGACAGAACAAACATTTGGTCTGAGGATTGTCAGGAACATGCTAAGAAAACACATGTCACCACTTGCCACATGTTTTAATATTCAGTTGTGATGTCTCAGTTAACTGTTCAAGTTGAATACATGACTTATTTAAATAAACATCAAGATGTTTAATTGAGAAAATGGCATACAAATACTCAAACCTTAGGAGCCATAAATAACATGACCTTAACAGAATTATCAAATCAGGATTGAAGAGGTGGCCGATTTTTTAGCACAATGTTGAATACAAGCACATGACTTCTTTATTCATGGCAAACAGTCTCAACCATCAGTTCATGTGTGTAAGTATAATCAAAGCAAAGAAAACCTTATATATATATATATATATATATATATATAAATATTTTATATTATATATATATATACAGAACTTGCAATAGTTTCTTTTTCATATAGGGGTACATTGATTTGACAGCAATATTAAGAAGCACTTATGACTGACCATTTAAACCCATATTCAGTCATACTGTGACAGTGTCATAATATCAACTATATATGAGCACCTGTTTCTACTGTTTACATAAAAAAAACCTGTTACTATTGCTATTGCTCAATAATTACACTAATGATTGTGATGATTCACTATTGTATGCAAAACCCTGTCAGGTGGCCTTTGGTTAATATTCAATTACCTTACATATTAAGCACTACTATGATGATTGGCATAAAAAAACATATGCCATAACATTTTGTTTTATAAGATTTTTTTTGGTATAATTTGAAGTGATATTAAACTTATTGTGGACGTACATTTGAATCACTATTAGTTACATAGAGTTGTTATAAAAATTATATAACTGCAGTTTTATAATTATGCAAAACAAAGTTTAGCTCTGACTTAAGTCAATATTAAATATCCACTTATAATTAATCATTTAAGCTAACAAAATACAGAAAATTGTGTACTTTTGTTGTTTAGTGTGTAAGCTTTAAAATACTTTCAATGTTGTTGCACTGTCAGGCTACAATGGTGACAAGGTAATTGTTGATGCTTGCTTCTGTAATATAAAATAACATCAGAATTGTTTGAGATACTGTCATAATGGACATTTGCTTGCAAAGTTATGTCATGGGACTTTTGTTGTAAACATCCTACTTTATATATGTAGATATATAATATTACTGACAACTATACAGTAGATGATGCAAGACATGATGGAGATAATCTTATTATAAACCTCATTAACCAATATGTCTCTAAAATTAACAATGACAATCCTCCACAAAGTCCTGTTTATATGAGATCAACTAATAGTAAAATTTGTTTTTTATCCAAAGATCACCAAACAGTGATTTATTGACAGTTTACTATTTTCTATAAAAACGTTGTATGTTTACTTTTGATAATATCTTGTTATCAATTAGACAGAGATTTTGACAACAACAATTATTGTGTGGCAAAGTAGAATAATTGCCAAGCAGTGACAATTAGGCAGTCTATTGAACTTCTTATATTGTTTGTATGGGAAATTAACTTCACATAAGTACCTACACTGATAATATAATATTATGTTCATGACCTCTGTGAAAAAAGACTTGTAGTAACATATCTGTTGTATTATTTTCCCGTTTTGGTTGAAAATTAACAACTACTCAATGCATAATAATATACCATATGTGATAGATAAGATCTCAATATAAAACAGTGTCCCTTTTAGTATAAACTTATCATTCCAAATGTGTCTTTAGTTATATAGCTGTTCTAAAATACTTAAATTTACTATGGTTGGTAACTGTTGTATCTGCAGTAGATTAGTGCTAAACAACATGTAATCTTATATCCTACTTTTGTCACGTGAGTACATTTCGAAATGGCTTTGATGCTATCATACTATCAAGTTACCTTGTTGACACCTTTGATGCTTACATTCGTAATATATAACAACATAAAAATTAGCTTAAAAACTGTCATAATGAAACAATTGTTTACAAAATCCTGTTGTAATAATTTATTGCAACATCCGGTCCAACTTGTATATATATAAATGATACTGCTCACATCTGAACAGATATACACAGGACAAGACTCTTAGAAGCTAATCACCAATTCAAAGATGAATAAGATAATGGTTTCCATGCTGGGTTTCTCATACTAGTGTCCTGTTTAACATTAAATTTGTCTCATATCCATTTACTAATAATCCTGCTGATCTAAACAAAATATCTCTGTGATCCAGATAATCCTCTTTTACCAACACTCAGCTACTACTTTCTCCTAATGTGGAGCACATCCTATCTTCAAGTTCTTTTTGTTTGGTGAGTAACATTTCAAATATCACCTTACATAGTACATCAATATCTCCTGCTATTATTACTTGCAGACATTATAATAATAGTTACAAATCTGTTAGCTTTGGTTTTTAATATGTCAGTAGGCTGTCAATTGAAAATATAAATATAACACATTGTGGAGGACCTATGCCATCAAGTAGTACTCTATATCCTAATGATACAGCTTTCTATTTTCATGAGAGTCAGTCAGTTACATTGTTTATCTCTTACTCCTCTTATATCATGTTGTTTGGGGTTAGCATTAACACTATTATGGTTTTGCTATACTTTTTAATTAATATCAATAACAATGTTACCCTTACTAATATCAACATCACTTCTACATCTGTCAGTGCTCAATGTTTTAATAAAGTGGTTCCCAGTTGTGGTGGATCAGGACTTTTATTGTACTTTAGTAATTTTGACAAGAGAATAGTTGTATTAGAAGCACATGTACTTATAAACAATACAGTTGTAGTAGATAATTACAACTTTGTACCATATACTGACAATTAATATTGCAGCTCAAGTCCATGCCAAAGAGCCTAAAGCAATCAATGCATTTGCAGCTGGTGCAACAATTATCTTCAGCCTAGGGAACTACAGTGCTAATGTACTATTGTCACATGGGATATTGGAATCAAGATGTAGGTGGTGTCTTTGATGGTTTGGCAATTATATTCAATGATGCACCAGTAGGAAATACTTCTGTTAGAGTTGCCACTTCCCATTTTCACCACAATATACTCGAGAGAATATATGCTACATTTAGAATAGGTTGTTTAGTCACTACAACCTTTAAATGATGAAGGTACCCTTCATAAAACCATGGGATATTATCTATTTCAGATAGTCACATTATTAGTGATTCACATTTTATTACTTATAATGATTTCATTTCTTATCTTCCTTCAATCCATACAATTTCTCATTTCTTCGTGTTATCACATCAACTACTGCTTCTGTTAATCTTAGAATACACCTAGATCATTTAGATTATAGACAAAGTTATGTTGGAATACAAAATCCATTAATTCTCTCAAAAATTAACAGTCCACTAATTCTCTCAGAATCTAACAGACACAAAAATTTAGAAATAATTTTAGATTCTCTCAATCTTTATGATGTAAATTCAAACACATCTTTAAAAACAGCTCTTAAATTAGGCAAAATGTTTTTTGTCAATACAAAATCTGTTTACATCATTGGAGAAAAAAATCTTTTTAAACAAATAACAGGTCAGTAATACTAGCATATAATAGTGACATTCATTTAAATGGCACAATAATTTTTAATAACAACAAAGCCAGTCATGGAGCTGCTATCCAACTTGACTCATCATCATATCTCTTATTCATGAATCAGCTAATGCATGGTTTATCAACAATCATGCTTCCTTTTTTGGCGGTGCAATTTATTCACATATGGATAGAAACCTCCCAATAACTAAACCCATTATGTTCTATTCAAGTTGTAAGTCAGAACGTTTCTCAATTAAATGCTATGTTGATTTTTAAAAATAACACTGCCCAAATAGCTGGAAATTCCATCTACATGTCTCCATTATATGAGTGTCAACAGTTTGTATTTTAAAAAATGGAAATTCTAGTTATATATATTCAAAGTTATTACACTTTGAAGTGAAAACAATGATCATGGGTTCACTGAAATATCTTCAGTAGCTGTTAGCACTTATCGTTGTAATATCAACAACAGTGCTAATAATGATGACCAGATCAAAGTGTATCCTGGTGAAACCATAACAATTGGTCTACAAGCTTATGATCTAAATGGTAATCCAACTTATGCTCAAATTTTAACCAGACTGACTAAAGTTGTGAAAATATCAGTACAATTATCATAGTCAGAGGACATTACACATCTGCTACCTGTTACACAGCAATTCAAACTGTCTACAGCAAAAATTGTACATCTTTACATTTTACCATATTTTCAGAAAGTGTTAGTGGTATAATGTATTTATACTTTGAAGTCTTGGGATATATTCCTACAGAAAAAGTTAAACTTATTTCAAACGTTGTCCACCAGGATTTATATACAGTAGGAGACCAAAGCATGTGGATGTAGCTCATTTCTGAAAGGTTTGGGATTACACAAATGTAACATTAATACATCAGCTATAAATATTCCTCCTTTATCATAGCTTGGTATTATAGATGATGGAACTAACATTGCTTATACTGAACACTGTCCTCCTGATACTGTCTACCAATACAGCTATAAATATATCACAACCTGACTTTATATGTAGAGGGGAATCGTATGGGATGGCTATGTGGTCAGTGTAAAGAAGCTACAGTATTGTCCTTGGGAGCAATGATTGTTACCAGTGTTCTAATACATTACATCAGCACTTGCTATATCTTTTGGTACTGAATAGGAGGTATAGTGTATGTTATTAGTGTTGTTTAGTTTGAGATTGACAATTGACTTGGGTACTCTTGGAGGCTTCATTTTTGGCTAAATACTATATGGCCATCTTCTGAATGGAAATCGATTACACACATTTACAATATATGGTGTATTTTGCTTACTTCCATCAAATATCAATGGAATGTACCTGTGTGTATAACAAGTGATCTCAATGAGCTTGGCAAAACAGCTATATTGTACTTTTACCCAGTTTACTTTTGGTTAATTGTTGCTGCCATTGTCCTCTTAAGTCACTGTTCCACAAGAATTGCTAACCTTATTGTTGGGTCCTCTGTAACAAGTACTTGTAACATTGATGTACATCTCTTACTCAGATTTGTTATCAATCTCATTGCTTGTTTCTCACACCAGTACATATTCATTTTAATGGCACTAATAGTTCTGGTAAGGTACTGGTTTGGTATAGAGACGGCAGTATCCTCTATGGTCAAAATGCCTTACCACCTTGTTTTACTATGTCTTAGTTTTGTAATGTTATCTTTCTTTATATACCTTTTACATTTGGTTGGATTGTTTGGAGTTAAAATGTTGAGAATTGCTGCATTTCAAAATACTTTCGTCCATTTATTGATGCTATTCATGGGGCCTTATAAAGACAACTTAAGGTACTGGTTTGGTTTGAGGTTGATAGTCTGTCTCTCATCTACATTATCACTGCTATATTTCAAGGTAGCCATATGACATTAAAACGTTTACTGATTATATTTGTTTCTGGTATTTTATACTATTGCACAAACTGTTTGTCATGCATTACAAGAAGAATATATTAAATCACTTGAATTATGGTTTATGGTACTTCTTCTGGTGAATTTTTATTGTATATCTTCCTTACAATGTATCAGATATCATACTTTAACCAACATTGTGAACCACACTTGAAATTGTTCTTTGTTTTTGTTACCTATTGTATCATCTTGTTATATCATGGATATATTTCAATGAGTCGTCTGCGTGTATTAGGAAGTGTGTACAATATCTCAAAATACTAACTGTCTTTTCTGTAAAATGATCCAGAAAACTAGTGGAGAACAATAATAATAATAGACATCTTGAACCTCTACTAAGAGATGAAGATCTTTTGAGTATGAAGCAATAGAGGCCAGACAGTTTGCAGAGAACTTAACAACATACATATAATTTGTAATTCAGTAGAAAAGGTTAAATAATTTTGTCATGTTGTATTATTTTTTGTAATTTCTTAGTTAGCTTATTAGTGTAATATGATTAAACAAAATAAAGACACAGAAAGAGAATCAAGTTGTTTGCATGTATACCAGAAATCCATATTACGGTGTTTTTGATTTTGATCAGTAATAAAATTATAACTGTTTCAGGATATAAAGGATCATTAAATACAACGTATAAATAAATAACCAGTGATATTCATTTAAATGGTACCAATGGATTTTTCTAGTACTCAAAATAATAAATACTCTATGTTTTCATAGCAAAAATGTATGCACAAAGTAACAGTAGTATTTGTGTATTTTGAGTAGCAACTAGTGTGTGGTCCATGAAAAAAACTCTAAAGTTTTTATATTTTAATTAAATAATCCCTATTTTACTACAATGCATTAAGAATAAAATTATAGTCTTATTAATGGAGGTGCAGACTTATGGGAAAGAACTCAATGGCCCATTGCAGAAGCTACTTCTTAATACTGAATTCATCCCACAACTCTCACAACTCTTGTGAAAATATACTCTTTAGAATGTTAATATTGTTACAAACTGAATTATCTCTTCAACAAATTTCTTTTGGTTTTCTGTACATTATTTAGATAGAGCAGTGCAATAAGAAAATATTAAAATAAAACTACAAACACTGTTACATGTACACAAAAGTAAATAATAATTGTATGAGTTGTGAGTACATTCAATAGATGATAAAAAATGTGTCACAACAGACAATTTGAATGTGTTAAAGAGAATCATTTGAACTGGCAACACAACATAGTGAGAAAGAGTAAATTTTTAAATAATGACAATGGAGTAGTGTTAAAAGAAGGATAATAACATTTTATGTAATCATTTATTCATTTTCATGGATTATTATGTACATTTCTAATAGTAATAATGATAATTAAATTGTAGAAAAGTAATTATAATTGTAATTGATTACTCTTAAAGTAACCTAATGATAATGATATTAATAATGATATTGATGTAATGATCAATTAATAGTAATGGAAAGTGATTATGTTGACATTGTAATGGACGGATAACTGTTGTATAAGTAATTTTTGCAGATCAATTAACTTACCAATTCTAGTGCTTTGACAGAACATTGTTTCACCACTTCAGAAGTTCTTCAGAGCTATTAAGTGAGTCAGCACACAAATATATATATATATATGCTTGATTTTCATCTGTGAAATTAACAGTGAAAGAACCAGAAAAAAGGACACCTCTTGATTGTATATATTAGATCATTAATTGAGGGGGAGACAAATTCAGTACATATATAGATAAGTTAAAATTGAAGATGTACATTGTTCATGTGTACCTAAAAGTAAATAAATAATACTACCTTTAAAAAGGATTTTGGTCCACCAAAGTCACTCAATTTGCTATAGTGCTCACGCTGCAAAAAAATAGATGATATAACTGCCACTTGTCCAACAAGGTAGGTGGGTGATAGAAACCAGTCCTGTGTATGTATAACATCTTGAATGAGTAGAAGAGCAAAGTTTCTCTTTGTCAGACTGTTTATTGATGTCTCTTGATTTTAGTGATTAATAGTATTCGTAAGTTCTTTTTAAATTACACAATACTGTATAGCTACTATGTTCTAAAAACAGTCCCGGTAATGTCATGATTGCTCTTCATATTCTATTTCCCAAAGTTCATAGAACAACAAAACCAATTAAATTAATATAATTCAGTGTAATAATGATGGACTCATTTAATCAATATATTATTATAAAGGTTGTAGTATGTAGATTATTTATGTAATATAGTAAACATCATGTACAGTTTTTATTACTAATGTATTTATTGTACTATGGATTGACTATTCATATCATTAATGGATAGAGCTATGATAATGATATGCTGACCATTACTATTAGTATGATAAACTTCAATATATTTAGTAGTGATATATGCAACAAAATGTACATGGATTTTAGTTAAAAAATCAACTTATTTTCAACATTGAACACTATACTTTTTTAAAAGTTGGAAATGATATGATGTATGATTTGCAAACATTCAAGTAATTGTCCACACATTGCAGTAGAAAATAGGTATCAAAATGGTCAAATCTATGGTATATAAGTGGATACAAATACTGCTGCAAAAATTTCTAATTCACTGAAATCTTTTCGATCTGAATTTTTCAACTTTTATCAAAATTCTTTCTCCTGAGTACTAGTACATAACATGTACAATAAATTTTAAATCAGTTTAGATGCAAACAATCTATCAATAAATTTACCACAAGACTAACTAATAGCTGAAAGTCAAGCCAATATAACCATTATATCTGCTAATGCTTGTACCAGAGTTAATAATGATTTAATGTTTATTCCATCACCAGTTTCTGAGCAGATTGCTTTGACCAATAGATGCTGACATTGACAACCAGACCAAAACTGTTGTAGGCCTCCTCGGAAAAGTTCAATATAATTGTTCGTTTTCCAATTTAAATTTTTCGAGGATTTAGAGATTTACGGTAACAATCACATGACTTCATAATCATATACCGTATAGCGGGTATTATTGGTGGCGAATTTAATTTGGCGTATTGACGGTCTGCATGCAACAAAATGTCAAATCAAAAGCCGTCAATAATTTTTCACGCCCTCCCTGCATGTGATCCCCATCTGCTAGCCGCTACGTAAATGGCGTTACTTAGGTATTTCACGAAGAGAACTGTCCTGCCTAGTGAAAGAACAGTGCACATAAACATTATCACGAAAATCTCGTAAGTACCATCGATCTACATTAACGAGAGTTCACGTGGCGTTATTAGTACACGCAGTACCACCCATCGTTCCACCCACCTTTAATTACAGCAATTATTTTTAATAAATCGCCCAATTAAATTTCGTCAAATTTTAATTTGCTATTTTGATGGCAAACCGTCAAATATTTAAGACGCCAATAATACCCGCCATACGGTATAATATTCCTGTCATTCGTTTCTTGTATTCAACGTGAAGTGTTGACTTTGTAGTCTGTGTAAAAGGTGAGTTTTGCTACTACTTTAAGATATCTAGTTTAGTAAATGACTCATATTGTTTATAGACTCAGTTTTGTTTTTTAATATCATAATTGTGTTCACTAGGTGTACCAACCTGCATCGCTGTTATTTTGCTCAAACTGGAAAAAGATAAGAACAAAATACAACACAGAACATAGCTGGTAAAAATAATTATTTAAGTACAAAAGATATGAACTACCTTATCATATAAAGTGTAGTTATTGTTAAAACAGCTATCAACCATTTGACACCTATATAAGTGCACTGTCTAATACAACTATATGTTGTGAGAATAGATTAGATGTTTAAACTGTTTTCTATTTTGAATGTCCCATTGCATTGCAACTTTATGAAAAAGTTATTATTGTAGAGAAACTGCTAACGATTACATAGTTTGTTACATGTATGATTATTACTATATATGTACTGTAACCACAGGTATTTAATTATTGTGGTATTATCTAAGCAATCTTTCTTTTGGTTTTGTAAGTTGCTCAGTTGCTCAGTTTTGTAAATACTGGAATCATTAATATTATTTAAAAGACTAAAATCATAACAGGTTACGAGCCCAGAACCCTCCATGGCTACGACAACAGATACTAAGTTTTTTGCTAACGTGCCTCACTAAAGACTGAGAAGGATTGGCCAGTGTGGAAATTCCAAGTTAGTCATGCTCTAAAGGCTGCAGAAACAATGGGAGTATGCAAATGAAAACAATGAACAGTACACAACAAGGGTATAGTCAAACCAAAGAAGAGAAAGCATTCTACTCAGTTCTACAATGCATTGGTCAAAAAATGTCCCAGCTGTAATGAACTGTAAAAAAACTACCAAAGAACTATGGGACACACTATGCGAAAATATATGAAAGGAAAACAGTCAGTAATAAAGTGCACACACTGATGCAACTCTATGGGCAACGAATGAAGAGAGGCTCGACTATTCACGATCATCTTCGTAAAATAGATGAATTGTCTGACCAGCTAACGGCTCTAGGAGAAACAGTAAGCGAACTCAATAAGGTCGCTATTCTATTAAAGAGTGTTCAAGAGGTTTTATCCAACACACTTGTTACAGCTCTACTAGCAAGGGAGATAGCGAACTCACGTTCATGTTTACCAAACAAGCGCTACTAGATGAAGAGCAAAGACGAAGTAAAGGAAACGGTATTCACGAATCTCCTAAACCAGGGGACGAAGCACTAAAGCTCGTGCCAAAGGTCGTGGTAGACCTGAGTCTGTTATAATTGTGGAAAAGCTGGTCACTATCAAAAGACTGTCGTAAACCCAGGTCAAAAGATTCAAGACAGCCACACCACAGATCAAAGCATCATGCCGACAAAAGCAGAAGACCACCCCGTACACAAAGAGTTCCTCAAATGAGCAAGACGCCCAGATGTTTATTGCTCATGACGCATTCTTCACAGATAATAAAGATCTAAAGTACAAATGGATAATTGACTCAGGAGCAAGCAAACATATGACTTTTCAAAGAGACACTCTGCGTTAATTATCGAAAGTTCAACACACCAGAGTTAGTAGGACTGGGTGATGGACATACAGTTGAAGCACTCGGATCGGGAGACATTAAATTCGTCTCGTATCTACCCAACAACAGAAGAAAGTAGTTGGATGGATGATTAGCGTGCTATACGTACCTCAACTGACAAGTAATCTATTTAGTGTCAGAGCATCAAACAATGAGTGGTAATAGTGTATCATTTGGTCAAAAGTGCTGGATTAGAAACAAGAAGAAAAACCTTTATGGAACTGGATCACCTGTTGGAAATTGTATACACTTAACTGTGAAGTACTTAAATCAATAAGTGCTAATGTTGCTACAGAGAAGGAGATAACATTAAGTAAACAGAAAATTGATCTGTGGCATCAGAGATTAGCACACGTAAACATTAAACAACTACGTCAGTTAACCAAAGCAGCCAATGGAAATTGAAATACCTCTCGATGGAACTCAAACGTTTTGTGATGCCTGCATACAAGGAAAGATGCACCGACTACCTCACCTCCACTCAATACTATCAAATCAACAGAAAAGTTACAATTAGTGTATACTGACGTATGTGGGCCTATGCAAACTCAATCATTTGGAGGAAGTCGATACTTCATACATTCGTAGATGACTACTCACAATATAGTCACACATATTTCATGAAAACACAAATCTGAAGCCTTGGACAAATTTAAAGAGTTTTTAAAGCTATAGCTGAGAACGAATCAGGTACTAAAATCAAAGCATTAAGAGCAGATAGAGGTGGGGAGTACATGTCACAAGATTTTCTCGCTTACCTAGGCAGTACGGTATTAAATCTGAATCTACAGCTGCCTACTCACCACAGCAAAATGGAGTCGCAGAAAGACTCAATAGAACACTTGGTGAAGCAGCACGATCTATGTTATTTCATGCAAATCTCAGTAATGCATATTGGGCAGAAGCTGTGTCTACTGCTACTTATCTAAGAAATAGAATGATAACTACTGCTCTAAATTCAGATTGTACACCTTATCAATACTGGTATTCAAAGAAGCCAAGCTTAGAACACATTCGCACATTTTGGCTGTACCATTTATTCCCATATACCAGATGGAAATCGTAAGAAACTTGACAAGAAAGCTGAAAAACTCATATTTATCGGTTACACAGAATCAACTCAAAATTACAAAGTATGGGATCCAGTAGGACAAAGATCTTACACAAGACATGATGTTATTTTTAATGAGTCTCAGTTCATTGGAGACTCCTTAGATGTCAACAGAAGCCCTGTAGAAGAAGTAATTAGTGAAGAACCCAGTGAAGTTCCTTTGACCTACCTGACCAGGAGGAGACTTCTCAACCAGAAGAAACTTGTTCAATCTCAATCACCTGACTCACCTCAACCACAGCTAGGAGGTCAGATAGAAATAAGAGACCAACTATTCGTTATGGGATAGATGAATATGTCAATCATGTACAAGATATTCAGGTTAAAGATGTTGAAGAACCAATGACAATTGAAGAAGCCCTACAAGGAAATAATGCCAAAAGAATGGAGAGAAGCAGCCAACTCAGAATACTCAGCTCTAATGGAAAACAATACTTGGGAACTGGTAGAACTTCCTAAAGGAAGAAGAAGAACTATTGGCTGTAATTGGGTCTTTCGAGTAAAGTATGACGGCAAGGGAGAAGTAGAGAGATTCAAAGGTTAGACTCGTAGCACAGGGTTTTTTCCCAAAAGTACGGGCATAGACTATGAAGAGACCTTTTCTCCTGTAGCAAGATTCTCCTCAATTCGTACTATTTTAGCATATGCTGCTCCAAAACAACATGCTGGTACATCCAAAATGGACGTAATTACTGCATTCTCAATGGTGACCTAAAGGAAGACATATACATGAAACAACCACCTGTTATATTAAAGCAGGGAAGGAAAACCTAGTATGTAAACTTAAGAAGTCCCTGTATGGCTTTGAAACAGTCCCCTCGCTGTTGGAACATGAAGTTCAATCAACACATGAATGTACTTGGATTTTTATACAGAGTAGTGCTGATCCATGCATTTTTATTAGAGTCAACAAGAAAGGAAAATTAGAAATTGTAGCAGTATATGTTGATGACCTTATACTAATAACTGAAACACAAGAGGAGATGTTACAAATGAAAGAACTACTTAAGAACACTTTCAAGATGAAAGATCTAGGTCCAATTCACTACTGTTTAGGTGTAAACATTCACCTTGAAAAGGAAAGTATATCATTGAACCAAAGTCAATATATTCAAAGACTACTTGAAAAGTATGGTCTATCAGATGCCAATACAGTCACCACACCAATGAACACCAATGTAAAATTAGAGAAGAATGATCAAATCAGCAAAGCAGTCAATTCTATTCAATATCAATCAATGGTTGGTAGTTTACTACATTTAGCTAGAGCTACAAGACCAGACATTGCCTATGCAATTGGTGTAGTCTCAAAATAAATGCTAATCCAACTGAAGCTCACCTAACTGCTGTTAAACGTATTTTTCGTTATCTTAAAGGAACTATCTCTCTAAAACTACGATACAAACCATCTAAAGAAACAAAGTTATTAGGATACTCTGATGCTGATTGGGCAAATGACTTGGATGACAGACACTCAACTTCTGGTAATGTCTTTATTATGACAGGAGGAGCAATTAGTTGGCAAAGTCAAAAGCAACAAACAGTTGCTCTTTCAACATCTGAAGCAGAGTACATGGCATTGGGATTAGCTACACAGGGAAGCAATATGGCTAAGAAGACTGTTAAATGACTTGCATATCAATACAAAAGAAGCCACTGAAATTTTAGAAGACAATCAAGGAGCTATTGCCATGACAAAGAACCCTATCAGACATAAACGAACAAAACACATCGATATAAAACACCATTTTATTCGAGAGAATGTTCAAGCTGAAACAATCACTATATCTTATTGTCCAACTGACCAAATGGTAGCTGATATCTTTACAAAACCTCTACCTAAAACACAATTCGAATATTTACGAGAAAAATTAGGAATGACTTAATACCTACGAAACTATGAATCGAGGAGGAATGTAGAGAAACTGCTAACGATTACATAGTTTGTTACATGTATGATTATTCTATATACTGTAACCACAGGTATTTAATTATTGTGGTATTATCTAAGCAATCTTTCTTTTTGGTTTTGTAAGTTGCTCAGTTGCTCAGTTTTGTAAAATACTGGAATCATTAATATTATTTAAAAGACTAAAATCATAACAATTATATTATGAAAATTTAAAAGTAGTCAAAGACTATAATATGTGTGTTAATGACAGTAGTACATAACTAGTCAATGCTCCTTTCCCCTTATAAGAGGGAAAGGAGCATTGACTAGTTGTTTAGGTCAAATTTGTGGTCCATATAAGGAATGATAGCACTCATTAGACTTTAGTGAAGACATTGTTTTCAGCATCTCAAATACATGTACAAACATATTTTATAGTATTTTATATTACCATTAGTCAAATATCCAATGTTTATCTTGTAGTTATTAATATTATCAATACTACACGTAACTAATATGTGCCATTTTTTGATTTATGGGTTATCCAATATATCACCTTCCAGTATATCATATTTCCTTAATAATAACTATCATTTACACTCTCTTGTGTTAATCTATTGCAGTTTATCTGATCACATCAAGGACTAACTCACTAAATTACTTATTTAAATATTGAAGGATGTCTGCCGCTCATACCGAGAACCCTACTTGGATTTATAAAGTGAAGATGCGCTTTAGTCACCTTGATAGGAATAAAGATGGTCTTATTAATTTATGATGATATTGCAACAATAGCAAAGAATATGGCTAAATTTGGAAAGAAGGGAGCTGATGCAGAAACAGCGCTATCATGAAGCATTGCTAAATGTTTGGTCCTTTGGGCTACAAGGATTGGATAATGTTGATGCAGATAAGTTTGTTTGAAGGAATAAGGAAGTTTGTTACTCAACCTGATGTTAAAGAGCGTATAATAGCGTATGCAGATGCCCATTTTGAAGTTATAGATGCCAATGGAGATGGAGTTATTACTCCAGATGAGATGCATCAATATTGTCGAGCAGTTTTAGACATGGATGATGAGATGATTGATATTGTTTTCAAAGAAGAAGACCTCAATCATGATGGCGTTATAACACTTGATGAGAAGAGACAAGCTGTACTTCAATTCTTCCTTACTCCATAATTTGAATTGCATAAAAAATAAGTGTTTACACTTGATTATATAGTAACTGTAAGATCTTCATTGATTGATACAATTTAGTTTGATATAAAGCAAAAAATGTGATTTATATATATTTGAATGTTATACCATGTCCACACTTATGAATGAGGTACACTGTAAAAATTAATATTTCAATTTAACAACTAATTTGTAGTTTACATAGATAGATTACTATGGAATATAAAATTCTTGAGAATTGCTCACTATGTAATTTCTTGGTATGTTGTACTGGTACATAGCAACAATTTATACAATGAGTAATTCACATAAATTCTACATTCATGGTAATCCACTCATGTAAAGTACAAACCAATTATTAAAATAACATATTAATTTTTACAGTATACTACTACTAAAAGTGATGTATCACTTAAGCATGTGAAATTATTATATGAGTTTACACACTTGAAATGCATTGTCATATCAACGAAGTCTTGATTGACATTGTTTCATAATAACATACATATTTAACACAATTTTAACTACTCACAAAGATATGTTATGTTGTCATCAATAATTGTTTACATGCCATAAATAATTGTTGTACCTGACAGCTTTACTAAGACATCATAATATGTAGTTAGCTCCAATGGCTTCAGTTATTGGACAACACTCAGTATATATCATTACATAGTTTTCATTAGCAACCAATGGGCTGTAGAATGTGCTAACTAAGTTGAAATGACAATCATTTCATGAGTGCACATGTATGAGTATAACTCTGATTTGTTCACTGTGTGGTTATGGTGAGGGGCTCAGAAACAGATATCACAAATGTATAGATTAATAAATTATGTCCATAAGATACACAATGATGATTTTAATAATAGTAATAATTAATTACATGACTATTAAAATAACTGGTTGTTATAATTGACTCATGTGTCTAAGGTTTCATACAAGCCTACAAATAACATTTAAAAGTATTACAAACCTATACCCATTTTTATGACTTAATTATTTGCTATGGAATTAGTTCATTCACTTCAACGAACAACTTCTCAGAAAGGACAAGTCCATGATTTGTAGGACTGTCCCATACACGTAAGGACCAGTATCTATTAAAATTGGTGTGTCTAACTAATGAGAAATTAAACAGAATCTTTATAGATCTGCTAACTTATATTATGACTGTTCAGTCTCATTAACCAATGTGTGATGTTTACTACTTAGCTTTTCAATGTTTTATATACAATCTAAATGATTATATATTTGGTCATTTAGATGATTTATGTCATTGTTTATAGGTATATATTAGGAAATATCATATTATTTATTTTTAATATATGCTATATATTATATACTTTAATTCTTCTAAACTTCATATGCTGGTACTTTTAATATTTACTTATAAGTATTTCCGTAAAAATTACTGGTATAGTACAAGAGATAGCTAAATGAAACAATTTAATTACATAGTTTATAAATGACAAAATAAACTAAGAGGTTTCTTTGATCACCAAATCAAACTATTTAGTAGCACAACATACATTAATATATATATATATTATATTGAAAGGTCATGTGTCAAGTACCTTCAATGTACCTAGCATCACAAAATATCTATGTCAACTCTGTGCAGATAGTAGAGGTTCTTTACTTAATAGATGTTGTCATGTACTTCCTCAGGAGAATGCTTCCAACACCTTAATGTTTGTGACTCATCAGTTGATCAGCTCACCCCTACTATGTTATTTAGGTAAGCTCAAGGTTCAATAATATGACAAAAACATCATGACAAGTACTACTAAGAAACAAGCACTGTATTGGAGAGAGGCTGTCTGACATGTAAACATATTTATTATTCTATACATCAATTATATGGCATGCTTTTTTCATTGTTTTAAAAGAATTAAAAAGATAATATATGTTACACAAAGAAGATTGAGTACTGAAATCAATTACAGTCTAAAGACTAAGGCTATGAATTAAGCACAGCCACTTACACAAAATTCAGGCTAGGAGATAAGTGAAACTTACCCAGTTGGCCTTTTGATTAACATTATATAATAACAAAATCGATTTTTTTGTTAACAATGCAGGTACACTAAATGTAGCAAAGAGAACAAGAAATTAAATACAAACTCATAATGTAAATGTTGTAATACTATTATATATATACACAGAGCTTGTTGTACACGAATCTTTATGTCTCCTTGTTGTTGAGGTTTGGGGTAATCAGCCAAGCTTGATGTCTGGCTCAACCTGTCTTCTATATCTGACATGTTTAGAAAGACTACCATGTCTAGGTAGCCTATGCTGTCTAGATGTTATTGTAAGTTACAAAAGTATCAAACTTGAAACTTATTTGTATCACAAAATGAGTCAAAAACTCTTATATCATATTAAGATAATTAGTTAAACAATATATTAATATAAATAAACAGTACTTACCATATTTTATCATGAGATAACCATCTCCATATCAATATCCTTCAAATGGAACTACTCATACACTGATAGATGATATATTCCATGTTGAGAGGGAATGGTACTGTCTCTTAGCCACATACACTAGTAGAGAGCTAAATGATAAAATATATATATACTATATGACTTCAAAATGATATTACAGCAAAACTAAATCATTATACATTAAATATCAGTGGATCATGTACTTTAGCAGGAACATATAAGGATCATGAACCATACTTAGCTCTAGCAATATAAAATACACATTTGTGCATTAAAAAGGTGAAATGTTAAGAACATTTATCATTTAATGATAGATAATTTACTAATGGTAATTGTAAAGGTAAAAATTTTGAATACTATACTAAATTCTATGTTCCCTAATGCTATGGTTACAAAACATAAATCATTTTGTTATACAGTTTATAGGACATGGATGACTACATAACCTTTGTCCATGACTTTGTAACTTTGTAAGTTGCCAGTAATCAGGTGAACTAAGTCCACCCACTATAATAACATGTTGTTCACCAGTAGTAGCAGCTAGCAGCATTCTCCTGTTGACTTGTAGGCCAATTGACTAATTTGGAGAGTGGTTCTTTTATCTTCTACCAGTTCAAGATAAATCATACAGTTACTCAACAGGTTAGATTATTATAATATGACAAATGTTATATAATATTATGTAGATTTTAAGAATTAATCAGCTATGTGATACTTTTCTTAGAAATAGTATAAACACCAAATTTCAGAATCTTTTGTGCAATACTAAGAAAAAATATTGATTCTTAGAAGAAATGAGATTCTTGAAATTAATATTTTTATATCTAATTACAAAGATATAACATTTTATAATATCAATTATAGTATTAAATTACATATATATAATGTTATTTACAATAATGAAATATATTAGTCTTAGGTATGTTATAGGAATCATTTAATATTTATAAAATGATAATAGTTCAGTAATTCAAATCTGAACACTGATGTTGACATCACTTAACCTCTATCCGCTCAATTATTTCACTCAAGTTTTAAAAGTTAATCATAAATCTCCATATATTTATCGCTCAAGGTCATGGACTGGTCATTGAACAACATATAGAATTAAGACTTCCTATTTAATCAGTAATTTTGTCATTATGATAATTGTGAAGTTGATAATAATGAACTATATGATCAAACATTAATATATATATATTATCATTATAGGCATTGTGTACATAGAAGCACATTACAGTTCTAACGCTACACTATTCAAGATACCTTATGTGAGTATCCATATATTCCACATTTGTGTAGTCTTATGATTATTCATTCTCGTAACTTATGAATAGTCATTTTATAACTTATGAATATTCATATGTCTATCGATCTAAATATGCATATTAATAATTTGTTACTTGCCAACTCTAAACCCTGCGAGTGTTATTTCGGCCATACAACAAAGTATTTTTAATACATGTATATTGTTATCTTTAATGCAGATATATTGATCTCATTTGATTATGACATTTACAGTTTGTTACTAAACTTAAAGTTAAAATAATTGTAAGACTTTCTTCCGTCTCGGAATTAACGCTTCTCAAAACTTAGATGTTGCCAAGATTAACATTTTACTAAATTTTACTTCATGAGAATAAAGATTGTTATCTACAGTTGTTTTGTCATATCATTTTACTATAAACAGGTTTGTTACTCCCAGACGTTCGTGAATACTATAACTTTATAAATAAACAATTTATATTCATAGACTTTGCAGCTAGATCTGTGGCATCAATTCCAATAAGTTGCCTCCTCTAAGAATTGACTTATTTTCATTGTAAAATTATTAAGAGAAAAGATTTTGAGAATTGGCTTATTATTCCAAGAATGTATATAAATTATAGTCTTTGAATTCTAAGTATTCTCATTATTAATAATATTTTATTATAACTGAAAAGTTTCAATTCTTGGCTAAAGTTATAAACAACTCGTAACATTGACTTTGTTTGTATTGCACAAGACGAGAGTAGTAGAATAAACATTTCTGTATTGTAGTCAATAGAGTCTGTCTGTCAAATTTGTTCATCTATACTTCTCAATAGTCATATCATTTCTCTATGGAAATATAGTATATTTCATGATATCTAATGTTACAAGAGTATTGGCAAGTGCATCAGGTTTAATGTTCATTTTACAATAAAGTATCGTCTTATTGATAAGAAATATATATATAGGTAGATGCAGCATGGGCTTCTATATGATTTGTATTGTACTGCAATGATAGGAATCAACTATAGCAATATCTATTGGTCATAAAATATGCAATGACAAAATCATACAAGAGGACAAAGTCATTCTGCAATGAGACTATAATGACAATACACATTTTTACAAAGACAACAATAAATATATTATATAATGACAATATTTTTTGCCAATTTAATACTATCAACATGTTGGTTGACAGTATGAAAACCTGTTTATCGTCATATA
This sequence comes from Gigantopelta aegis, assembly GCF_016097555.1. NCBI lineage: Eukaryota > Metazoa > Mollusca > Gastropoda > Neomphalida > Peltospiridae > Gigantopelta > Gigantopelta aegis. The sequence continues at coordinate 39,434 of NW_024533276.1, forward strand.
GTCTCATCACAACAGTGAACTAAAAATGGCTACTGTTATAATTTGTGTGTAATTGTGTAGTTTTATTATTTTTTAAAGCTGATGCTGGAAAATATAGACCTATTATCATACCAAGTACTCAGTTTTATGATAAAAACTTAATAAGTGATGAAATTCAAAATACCTTTTTCACCTCAGTTATAGCTTCATTCAGTAAAAATCAAAGTATTAGAACCAATGTTACAAAACCAACAAGATTCATTACTTATATTGTATAAATTAATTCTCATGTTAGTTGACACCTATTGCTTCCTCTTACATGTTGACAACTCATGAATAATGTAATCTTGGGAAAGAGATTCTGAATATGAAATATGAAATATTATATTATTTGAGAAGACTTACTATACCACACACATGAAGACTTCAACATATCTTATTTCATTTCACAAGACATACTACTAGCAAGAGCAAATTATTGTCATTTGTGGCATTAATACTTGCATTCTTTCATTTATGCAGGTAAGTGAATTTAGCAAACTTTGTAGATGTGATATGATCTATTTATCATAATTCTGCACAGATTCTGAATCCTGTAATTCTCAAGGAACTGTTCGTTTAGTTTGGGGCTCTGGATACTGGGAGGGTAATGTCCAAATTTGTCTCAATGGTACCTGGGGATGGATCTGTCATAATGAATTTGATACTGTTGATGCTCAGGTTGTTTGCAGTCAGTTAGGATACACAACAGCAGGTAAATTATTAATGACATGTATTTATATGTTTACCTTTGTTTTACTGAATATTTGTGATGATTAGTTAATACAACCATTGAAAATACATGCGGCACGTATACCTTAAGTCTAATATTCTTTGGGTCTATTATTTTTTTAGCGACATTTAGTAATAATCGCTAAAATGGGACACGATAAATTTGGACTTCATGAATGGAAATTTTAAGTTAAGTCTACGCGTTACTCACTGCGCGTGAGTCATAGTATATGATACTAGCAGCATGTATAGTTTTTTAGTCTCGTACCCAGGCTTTTTGCGAAAAAACAATACGCTGGTAGCTACTGCTTGTTTATGTGAGTAATTATAATTGTTGCAATTTTGCAAGTTAAGACGTCAAAATTACAACATTTTAAAATAAAACGACCAGCAATGGGTTGTGTTTATAATTGATGACGTTTGTTCACTACACGAGTTTAAGCATTGCTTCAAACCGTCCAGTTTGTCACTTGTGCAGAGATTTAGATTCGCTGTAATAACACTCTTTCAATATTAGTGATTATATGAGTGGGAGTATCTTATTTTAACGCTTTGTCTTTTTAGTCTTGACCTATAAAAACCTGAATATAGTTTGAAATTTGGCAGTACAGTTAGTGTACATACATAGCATGTTATTTGTTGTGTCTATGTTATTTTATGTTTATGAAAGGAATTGACTGCTAACAGTCTATACAGGACAAATACTATGTATTTTCTACATAGAATAACACTATGAAATTCATGTGAAGAAAGTAACGATACCTTTACTGCAGAGGCTAAATAAAGTGTGAACTTATATAACATAGCCATATGTGCAAATTGTATTGTACTGGCATATTATTGCTTTATTCATGTTTTTGATTAGAATTTAATATTTCAAATGGACTGAATATATTAGCATAAGCTACAATAACTGTTTATTAACATGTAAGCATGTTATCAGATTTAGTAAGAAATGTATCAAAGATCATATTGTGAAAGTATAGCACAGTGCATGTTGACTTTATTAACTGTGTAATCGTTACTATATTTAATTGTTAACTTTGCATGGATCTGAAAAATTTCAAGAAAACTAGCTCTGATTAATTTTAAGGCATAATAATAATATAACATTTTCAGGAGCTACAGCACAAACTGGATCTCTCTATGGTGGGGAAATGGCACTATCTGGATGGACTATGTCAGCTGTACTGGACAAGAGAAACTCTATACAACTGTGGCTATTCATCTCCAAACAACATTAATTGCAGTTACAGTAACTTGGCTGGTGTTGTATGCAAGAGTAAGTTGTAGTATCATTATATCATGCTATTATTTTTTTTGTTCATAGGTGGTGGTACATGTACTAATCAAGACATACAATGATACCATATTCAAATGACAGACAAGAGGAGTTATAGAAGTATGTATTAACAATCAATGGGGTGCTGTGTGTAATGATGGTTGGGATAGTTGGGGATGCTGCAAGTGCAATGTTGAATCTAACTGAAAAGATTATAACAATAGATAATTATTGGAGAAATGGTCAAGTTGGACAGGTTATGGAGCTATTAACATGAGAGATGTCAGCTGTTCATCAATATGTGTTAGCCTTTTCTCCTGCGATTATATTCCAAATTCCGATGGTTTGCCATCCATGGTGAGGATATAGGAGTCCAATGTTATGTAAGTCTTTTTTGTTAGTAACTATTTATAATAAAAATATTGATTAATTTTTTGTAACAACATAGATTGTTTGTTACTCTTCTATATGTACTATTAAATGTATAAACTAAATATTGTATATATTATTTTTTTTGCATGATTTCCATTCTCAGGTTGTGTATCAGACTCTTGTGTAAGTGGGCAGGTCAGATTATGGAGGCCATATGACACAGGACCTAATAATAAGGCATTGCCTTGTATTGTAGAAGTGGTTCATGGAAAAGTGGTGTGCGATTATTCCTTCTCTTGTTATACTGCCAAAATAATGTGTCAGGAAATGGGATACCCTGGAGCTTTAAGTTAGTGACTTTAATAATGTCATTTAAAATTATTACTTTTTGGTTTGATAGATAGAACTGATTATTCTCAATATGGACTGTACTATGATTATGATCGCTATTTATGGCCCTGTACATCTTCTGATACTTCTCTGTCACAATGTAACCCTTATTATTATAGTGGTTGTTATAGTACAAAACTCTCGACTTATTTGTTATTCACCTACACAAGGTAAATAGGTAATGCTAGAAAATCATACAAAGATTTTTATTACTAACTTTAGGCTCTGCCTGTACAAATGGGCTGTACGATTAACTAATGGAACAACATCTAATGAAGGAAGGGTAGAGTATTGTTATAAAGGAGAGTGGGCACCATTTTGTGATATCTCACCTTCAACTGCTTCAGTCATTTGTAACCAACTGGGATATAACTACACTTGTATGTGATTATAACATTTATAGAACTAATAGTTTATTTTTCATTAGATGCCAGTATATTTGATGATGAGAGATTTGGTAGAAGTAATGCTTTAAACACTTTTAAATACAGTATTGTAGTAGTGGTCAGCAATACTTTTCTGAATGCACTGAAGTCAGAAAGAAAGTGAATGCTATATTTCATATTCAGATGTACAACAGAGTATGGTCTGCGTTGTTATAGTAAGTTACCTTTAATAGTAGTGTGAATGAATGATTATGATCATTATTAACTTACAGATCCAGGTGCATGTTCAAGTGATGGTGAAGTTCAACTTGTCAATGGTACTATTGAGCAAGAAGTCGTGTTGAAATATGTCTCAATGGAGTGTGGGGGGCTATATGTGAGACTGGATGGAGCACCAGTAATGCCTATGTACTTTGTAAAGGACTAGGATATGGTGGACAAGGTATGCTAGCAAACAATATTATATCACACATTACATTTGCTCAATATAGTCCTATCACATATTATGATGCACATTTTGGTGAAACCACTGGTCCTGTTATTTGGAGTAGTTTAGTTTGCTCTGGATGGGAAACAAGCATACATCACTGTAACAAAAATGTATTTCCAAACTTTAATTGTACACAACAAAACACTGCTGGTGTTACTTGTAAAGATGGTAAGTCCATTTTGCTGTGCTCATAATGACATTGCTTGGCTCTATTAGCTTGTCAAAATGTGATGTTAAACTATATGGTGGAAAATATTCCAATGAAGGCACTGTCTTAGTGTGCTATTAACAGTTTATGGGGCTTGATATCAGATGAGGATGGAGTGAGGGAGATGCAGAGGTGGTTTGCAACAAGCTGGGCTATAGTGGAGGAAGTATGTTATTAAAATAATTTATATTAGTATTAGTATCTGCCTACAGTTGCTGATCCGTTCATGGGTCATACTATGGCAAGCCAAAGCTTATTGTTCATTTCAGAGATGTATCATGTTTTGGTCATGAAACAAGTATCACACAATGTTTCTAAAACTATTCTGAATTTCAATAGTGAAAATTAGCATCAGCCTCTGCTAGTATTGCTGGTGTAGACTGTCTTTATGATGAACCAAGTGAATGTATTAGAACACCTGATTGGTGTTAACACTCCAGGATCAGAGTGTAGTATTAATGGAAACATTAGACTGATGGGTAGTCAACAAGTTGGTAAAGGCCGATTAGAGTATTGTTATAATGGATATTGGTCACCATTTTGTAAATTAGATCCTGTGGCAGCTTCTGTAGCTTGTAAGCAACAAGGATTCACTACTATTCAGGTACTGAAATAAACAAAGAATAAATAAATTTTTATTGTCATTTTATAGCTGCCTCCATTATTCAAACTAATGAGTTTGGAACTGTTAGAAACTTCAGTTTATTCAATAACATTACATGTACTGGAACTGAGTCTTCTATCTCACAGTGTACAGTACACACTAGTGAATGTACACCTTGGTGTGCTTTATCAAACATTGCCATAACTTGCTTCAGTAAGCTAACAAGTTTTAATAATACATACTAATGTGGTCATATAGATCCTGGAATGTGTACTAATGGTGAGATCCGTTTAGTTGATGGTGTCATTGAAAATGAAGGCAGAGTTGAGTGTGTTATAATGGAGTCTGGGGTGGCTGTCTGTGATCACGGATGGGATAGCACTGATGGACATGTTGCTTGTACGCAAATGGTCATCCTAACTAGGGTAAAAATAGTAGTAACATGCCTTCATCAAATTATTTTGATAATTTAGAACCAGTAGTGTTCACTAACTCTACATTTGGTGCTGGCATATATCCAATAGTCCCTATACAAACTTTCTTGTAGTGGATGGAGAATACTTTAACTGAATGTGACAAACAAATCTATCCACAGTCAGTTTGCTCTCGTAAAAATGTGGCAGGGTATTATGTGGATATGGTATGAACTTTAATAATGTGGTAGCTCTCATGTTTATTGATGTATTCATACAATTATAGATTGTAATGATGGAGATGTGCGTCTAGTAGGAAGTGAATGGAGTTATGAAGGCACTATAGAAGTTTGCTACAGTAATATTTTGGGGACTTATATCTGATTTTGGTTGGAATCAGCAAGCTGCTGAAGTAGTGTGTCGACAGTTAGGCTATCAAACCCAAGGTTTGCCAATAAAAATCTTAATTTTATTTTTGTATATTGTTGTCTAATCACAGATACTCTTATTTATTACAATTCATATTTTGGAAAGCCAAAAAAACTATTTTATTTATCTGACATTGTCTGTACTGGCAACGAGGATAGGTTAAGTGACTGTACTCTGACATCTCTATCTCTACAACAAGGAAAAGATATGTTTGAGGAGACTTAGTGTAGCTGGTGTTAAATGCAACGCTCCTGATCAATGTATTACACCACAAAATAGAGGCACTCAATGTGCACATGGTAATATCCGACTAACTGGTGGTCAAGCAAGCATACCTGAAGGAAACTTGGAATATTGCTATTATGGATCTTGGTCTAAATTTTTTGTTATTTGGGTCCAATTGAAGCTGTTTGTTGCTTGTAGGCAGCTTGGATATACAAACTATGAGAGTATGTTCTTGACAATAAACTTTCACAGTGCTTTTTCCTTTTTTTAGTCACAGCTATTTTTTAATGATGGAAGATTTGGCTCATCAATTTTTGCAAGTCTTTTTTCAAAACTTTTTCTTGTGCTAATGAACCAACTGCTACATCTTTAACAGAATGTGTTATTAGTGACCGATGTCAGTCTAATTGTCAGTATCCTATTGGACTACGTTGTTTATGGTAGGCTTAGTAAGGAATTATAATGTCATAAACTTTTCTTTAGAATCAGATAGTTGTCTTGATGAAGCAGTTCGACTTATAAAGGCACATCTGATAAGTCTGGGCGCCTGAAGTATGTTCCAGAGGTGTCTGGGGAAGTGTATGTGGTACTGGCTTTGATGTTACTGATGCCTATGTTGTATGTAGAAAACTTGGCCTGGGAATATCAGGTATAAGTAAAGTATATCCTATGCAAATGACTAATGTATATAATTCTATAGAACCTACCGTTTACTTAAACTCTTACTTTGGTGATGGTAATCAAGCTATTGTGTATTCAAACATCAATTGTGGTGGTTTTGAAGGTGGACTTAGCGATTGTGAAAAACAACAATATGGCACCTTCACTTTTTCTCGTAATAATATTGTAGGGAATTGTCTGTAGAGATAGTGAGTTAATTACTCATAATACATTCACTATTAATATTTGTTATTAGATTGTTCTGATTCTGATATACGTTTGGTAAGTGGTAATAATGCACTTGAAGGAACAGTTGAGGTCTGTTATTATAACACTTGGGGTCTTGTATCAGATAATGGATGGAGCAACAAAAGCTCAAGTTGTATGTCGTCAATTGAATTACAATGCAACAGGTAATGACATTACATTCACTCTTAAGTATATTTAAGTAGCAAGTATATATGATTTTATACAAATTGATCATTTTGCTTTAATATTAATAGGAGCCACAGCTGTTATTGGATCCCATTATGGTAAACCAAACAGAAATATTCAATTAACAAATGTTGTGTGCAATGGAAGTGAAGTAGAACTGGATAGATGTCAAAAAACATTACTTACTCCTGAGGATGGTGTTGCTCAATTCAGTAAAGTTAATGTTGCGGTGTCAACTGTTGGCCAACAATATAATACATATCATTCCATCTAATCCATCAAATGTTTTACAGAGTACATCTGTACATGTACAAATTGTCTATAGAGATAGTGAGTTAGTTTACTTATTATACATTCACTATTAATATTTGTTATTAGATTGTTCTGATTCTGATACGTTTGGTAAGTGGTAATGAACGCACTGAATGAATACCTATTGTCATTATTATGGGTGTTTTTGGGTTCTTTGTTAGCAATTGCTATACTGATAATCATCAGGTATTAACTTAATGTATTCATTAGTTTTTTAGTTCCGTATTAATTATGTAGTAGTCTCAATAGTATGCTTCACTTTCTTTCTATATGCTTGTTTTTGTTTATATATCTGATAAAACCTCGTCAAGTTAAGAAATTGTATCAAATGCAACTGAATGTGAGAATGTCCAGTCTGACAAGACCAACAGGTTTAACTGTCAGTCCCTGGTTTTGACTGGTCAAGTGTGCTGTGAACCCTATTGCTGTTTTGAGTGATGAAGAATTCCAAGTTCCTTTTAATGCATCTAATGAGGGAACCATGAGGTCCTGAGAGTCGATATCAGTAAAGGAACCCAGAACTACACTGACTAACTAAAATTATATACGTGGTAATTTGTATTGCTTAATGCAAATGAAAGACACTATATTATAGTACAATATTAGAGGCTAAAAACATCTATGTATCATTAGTTATATATGTTTTAGTAACCTCTTTGTTAAAAAATGCATTATATACATTTTAATCACATCTGACAGTGTTTTCCATTACGTGTCTGATACAAGAATTGATGTCATAATAACCAGATTACATTAAAGGACAATGTAGCCACTGTACACAATACTTCAAGTTAATTAAATCAATAACCTATCTAAATCCGAATATAATTAATAAAAAAATTTTAAGTGTAATACTCTATTCATTATATTAGATTGTGTTTACAATACTCACACAAACTCATGATCGATACTTGACTATGTCTGTAATTACCATAAAATATTAATATATATATACAGTAAGGTACTACAGGGGTTTTGCATGAAGAAATGTACACAGATACATGTCCATTGTCATCCATTAGTAAGTGCTTCCCTCTGTTTGCTGTGTCTTTCTTCCTCACTGAATCATTACTACAAAGCCGCATGTTTTGTAAGTTGGTTGAGGGCATTAAATTGGATATATACTGTAATCATGGTTACTTCCACTATATTGAACTGGAATCTATATTTGGTTT